>NC_056733.1:1292460434-1292652934 GCF_019279795.1 Protopterus annectens | reverse complement strand
GGAGAAGTACTTAAAGGAATATGAGGACATTTGTTTGTGCTCTGCATTTCAAACTAACTTGATTTAGATCAAAATCATTCAGAAGTTGCCTTTAAAAACACCTTATTGGAAAACATTACTTGATCCTAGATATAGGTTAGAAGTATTTGGCAGATATGACTTGCCAGATGGTTCTCTTCGTAGTAGTACAGTAAACGGTGGTAAACTGAAAGAAGAATTCTCAACAGATCAGCTGTCAGATGTCCCAGTTTATGAATCAAATGATGATGACGTAGTAAGATGCTAGGAAAAACGTGTTCTTTTTGCAAATAATGAAGAAGAATCCATATTTAGAAGACTTTAGCTGACCCTTCTATGCTGGCCATGATGTAATGCTGAATATAAGCATGTTTTTAGCATGGTAAAAATGTAAGGTCAGACTTGCTGCATTCTGTTAGCTTGGCATTACTTAATGGACTTGTTCTTCCTGACTTTTATGGAAATGAGCCTGATTCCAATCATCACAACTAAAAGCTGAACTAGAAACAGCAAGAAGAGCAGTTGTGCAGTACAGTAAAGAGAATTCAGCAGAATAATGGGCCTCCTAACACACAATCAATAGACTAAAGTATCTTGTCAGAGTTATTTCACTACCTTATTGCAGTTTGCTAGCATTGTGAGATGTCGGTAGGGGTATTTCGCGTTTTAATTTATGTGTCTACTGTTCGAAATGTTCAGTTCTGTACTGGATCTGAGACTGTGATCATTTTCATAGGTTATCTCAGCTGTGTAAAGTGCTTCTGTAATAACAAGTAATGACTGCAATTTTTGACTAAGTAAAAACTTGATATTGATTTCTAGTGGTATTGATTATGGATTCAAGAATGGTAGTGGTCACTTGGCTGCTTTGTACAGTATGGCAGTGTGCATGTGTAATTTGTCACAGTGAGATATGAATACATTTTTCTGGTACTTCTATATAGGTGAACATCTGATAGTGCCATAAAGTTCCTAACTGTGGAGGTTTTGTCTTTCCAAGATGGAAAATGTATACATTATGCCCCATCCTCTGAGAAGTGAATTTATGCATACGTACATTTTGAGTGCTATGATTTTGGACCATCTGCTAATTTTTGATGATGCCCTGCTATGATTTTGAAAGATGAGGGTCAGTGAGGTACACCTGCTATCGCTAAGGAACATTTTCTTAAGGTGTTCTCTAAAACAAAAAAAAAAAACTCTTCCTACATATGTAATGACAGCATACCTAGACACGTATTAAACAGGTTTTTGCTGAATCTCCTTTTAAACTGTTTAATCTAAGTCTAGCCATGGGCTTTGTTCTGTATCCCTGGCATGCTACAATGGTGATGGCCCTCCATAAGGGTGTACTGAGCACGGATCCTGTGAATTGCTGTAGACAGTGGTCATGCTAGTCATGCAGTATATTCTGATTTTGCTAAAGCATTCAATACCAGGCCTCATGCCAGAATTGTAGGGAAACTATTATCCTTAAACTTAAATCCTTATGTGGTGAGGTGGACAGCCAACTGGCTGAAAGATAGAACCCATATAGTTTGTTCGGCAGGTTCCTCTTTAAATCATGCTAACTTGACTATTGGAGTCCTTAAGGGATCTGTGTAGGGTCCTTTCTTGTTTTGCATATACTTCTTTGGTCTAAAAACATGATAATCACAACATCTGGTTAACCAAATTTGCAGGCAACTACAAATTGAGTGTAACTGTCAAAACCTCTTCAGATATCTGTACCCCACAGAAAGAGCTTGCCCTTGTTAATACTGTGTAGTACTGTTTCTTTGGAAATCAGAAGTTACCACAGCATAAAGCACAGATACATCTTTAATAAATGAAAAAGTAGTCAAAGACCTGGGCACTTGGATTGATAGTTCCCTTTTATTTGATAATCTGGCATCCGTAGTCAGGATATCCTTTGATTTAAAGTATTAAACCAAGATCCACAGAAATTATTGTTCCCCTGACTTAAACTTTACAATACTTTGGATAACCAAATTCAAAATAATATATCCCTTGATATAATCCACTGCATAGGATTCATAGGAGCTTCACGGCTACTTTAGTCTAATGACCAGGAACGCCTTACCAAGACACACCCTCAGGCTTTGTCTCCTTTCTTAAGAAGGAGATATCAATTATTCCTACTGTAAATTTAAGAGCTCCCATCCTGTCATCTAGGTTAAATCTGAATAAAGATACCCAATCATATTGTCAAACCTACAGAAGATGCTTGATCCAGAGAAGGGGGAGGCACTAGGTGATATCTGCAGATGAATATGCATTTCTCTGGTTCTAGTGTTAGTTGAACTGTTTGACTTGCTGAGATATAGGAGGTCAAGGCCTGTTGGGTTTCTAATGGCATTGTAAGGAATGCACAAATCACCCCCTCAGGATTTTATAAGACACAGTGTACATGGACAGGGTTTTCAGTCTTTCTTGGAAGTTAAGTTTCTTAAGACCAGAGATCCTTTTAGTTAGGAATGTCTGGGTCTCTCTAAGTTCCTTGATATGTCGAGTGAGTACATACCAACTGGTACATTGTACTCTGTAGTAAGTATGAGTGGTACTGAGTATAGGTAGGGTTGCCACCTTCATTTGTGGCGAAAACTGGAGTAAAGCCACGCCCCTTGCGTCACACTTACTACAGAGCACAACGCACTGGGAAATGGCAGATCAGAATTTGTTATCAGCTTCTGAAAGGCAGGGCACAATGCCATGGCTCTTCATAATGAGGGACAGTTATTGCTGGGGGAAGTCACCATGGTAAAAACCTTCACACTACCAGTCAAATTACTGCCTGAAACAGGTTTTCCTGCAACATCATAAATATAGTGTGTGGCCTGCATGAATGGCACTAGTCTGCATGTTTTTATATTAACTAATAATTTTGTTTTATATATTGTTGTTTTCTCCAATGAAACATATGTGAACTAGGTCATATTAAAAATAGATCACATCTGAACAATATACTAGCCCATTTATCAAGAGGAAATTAAAAAATAAAATACATACTCAGAAATGGTAAGTGCTGCTATATAGCCAGAGTTTCATGCCTCCATTATTATTTCTGTAAAATCTGTTGTAAGGCTTTCATTTAGTTTTTGTGCTATTAAAATACGTGACCTTTGCCTTATTATACCTAAAACATTTAACTGGCTTTGAGTTTGTGTAACAGAAAGGAAAGTTTGTAACTGATGCAGAATTTGTATTATTTCCATAAAATCTGGTTCAATGCTTCCATTTAGTTTTGTGCTACTAAAATGTGTGAGCTTTGATGGACTATGTCTAAAACATTTAAATGGTTCTAGGCTTGTGGAATAAAGAGGCATATTTGTAACAGAAGCAGAATTTTATTGTGTAAACAAATTTTGTTTGTTTGAAACCAAGCATCCTTTTCAATTTGGCATGTTCTCATGAAAAAGATACAGTCTCAAGCATTATTACAAGGGAGAGCATATGTTATCATTAGGACATAGTTTGTCTTAGTTCCCAAGAAAATAGTGAAGAATCAATGTGCCATTTTCCAGTTTTGTTGAAATTAATTCAATGCCAGCAATAGATAACAGGAATAATATTATGGGAAGATGGAGAATTTGGACTGCCCAGTTAAGAGTGAGGCCTTAATTAAGCTAGAAATAAGTGAAACACTATTTCAGTTACAGTTCATTCAAATTTGTTTTGCATAAATTTTCTCTTGCACCAAATGTATCAACAGCAGTTTCTGTCAACACTCTGTAATAAACAGATAGCTTCCCTGAGATAACCTGACTGTCATCAAGAAATAATTATATATTTTTACTGTTTCATAACCAGACTCTGAAAGACAGCTGTGAGTGACTTGAAAAGCAAATCTTTTATGACTGCATAATGTCTGCATATTGAACTGCATCAAATGAAACGTTATTATGTGGTGATAGATTAACAAATGTGTCTTTCTCAGACCAGCACAGATCTGCCAGCTTTACACCATTTTGAGACTATTTAATATTTCTTAATTTGAGACTCTGGTGTTAATTATAGCACAATATTGTCATACAATATTGATAAAATCTGATTTGCGGTCTTAGGCTTTAAATAATGGGACTTGTGTTTAAGAAGTTATGTTGATATAAAGTGATGATTAGCAGTTCTGTAAAAACTGCTTGGTATTGAAGCATTTTAATTTGTATAACTCATATAACTATAGTAGCATACTGTCATGCTTTTCCTCTATTTTTTATCCAGGCATTTCCCTGTTGTCTTTTCATCTGCATGGCTATTTCTCATGTTGTAGGAACAACATTCAGACTTCTGATACAAATATGTGAAGATTTTTTTGCCGAGTCTGTAATCTTTATTATAGTTTTGTGCTCCTTGCAAAACTCTCCATTAAGTATGTAAAAGGTCAGAACCAATAACTGCTGAGCTTGAAGTAAGATGTAGAGTTAAACAGGTAAGATTAAAATGCCTCAGCATTTTTCAGGTAATTATTACTTTTTAACATAATGGATAGTTTTGTGCAAAACTGGATAAAACAGTAAAAGCTTTCACAAAGGAACAGACAAACCTTTTATGTACCTTGGCACATATGTATTAAACAAGAGACATGAAAGAAGAGACATAATTTGAAAATACCATAATGACAGATGATAAATGAGAAGGCTGTAGTTTTGCTCGAAAACATGCAGAAAATACAGGCCTACGTGATGTAACTTGATACCTAAATAAAGTAAGTTTATGGAAAACAGGAGTGGTAGCAAACTGGGCTGCATCACTCAAAGCAGTAGTGCAGTGTGGATGGTTATAACTGCATGCAGGTGTGTTACTCAGTCCTAAAAAAAGATGCATTTGTGAAAGTCAGTATAATATTTGCCTCTAAGTCTGTATAATCAATGCTTCTTTGAAAATTAATAAAGATTAATGTGCAGTCTCTTAATGACTTACTAAACTTCTAATGTTCCTATAATGTGTTACAAAAATGTGAAAATATGTTACTAGCAGGCTAAGATATGAGCAGATGACAATTCCCATTACTGAATGTATTATATTTTCTCTTGCCAAGTCATATGCAACCACACTACATGTATACAATTGATAGGCGCATATTGTGCACACTCACATTTTCAATACAAGCACTTTAGCTTCACAAGCAAGAATAGGCATCACACTTCAGTATTTTATACTACTTTGTAATGCACCTCATTTGTGACAAATTATAAGTAAGAAGTTCAATTCCTGAGACATGGTGTAGAAACATAAAAAAGATTAGGATGCCAAAAACATTTACAGCAGAAGTTAAAATATAAAGGTAAGCTGTTAACAGTCTGAGAAAAGGAAATGAGGTATGTCATAAATATTAGAATTGACAAAAGCATAGGCCTGATTTTCTAAAGTTCATTGCACGGTTATTCTTCTATGAATTTTGTTATTAATACTAAAATTAATCTTTCACAGGTTCATGCATGAGTCATGCAATAAATATCAAATTTGAGCATAAAATAGATAAAATTGCTTGATTTTCCATTTAATGCTAGAAAAATGTATGCAGCCTGTTTGCTTTTACTTCTACTATGCAGGTTTAACTAACTTTTTAAAATATTTGCTACTACCCTTTCTCAGACTCATCTGCTCATCACTCACCCTCACCAGTACATCTTCTCCAATACACTGTCAGTTATATATTTTTTTACCTGTACAGTTCTATCTCAACTTTTACTGGTGACAATTGTACATTATTTTAGTGTCTGAACATGGCCAGATAGAACACATTGCCTAATATGGCACTACCCTATCTGTAACTTGTTTGAATGTGTTTTATCACATCTTTGATTGCATGGTTAAGTCTTTATTTATTTTATCTATGAATCCCATTTTCAGCAGAGGCCTGGGGAGAAAACTCCACAGACATAATTTAAATAATAACCAAGATAATACTAACACACTGAGAACAATATAACATAACAGTGGACATGTACAATAAAGAAAAGATAGGGCAAAAACTTACAGAAAACAGGAAAATCAATATACAAGCTAAATATAGTCAAATCAGTGAAACATACATTGAAATATTAAATACCAATAAAAAATATTGAACACCAAATATAAGATACTATCAGAAGTGATAACATATGATAAACCTATAAAAGATGAGTGAAGAGATTGAGATAATGGTAAGAGTTATTACAGATGGGGAGAGAGGAGAAAAAAAGTAGGGAGCCATAAGAGAAGTGGTTGGAGATTCAGGAAATTACTGAAGAAGAGAAAGGAGAGATGAAAAGTAAGGGGAATAAATAAATGGTAGTGTTAGCCTGATGTTAGACTTGTACAGAGTCAAGAGCTGAAGAGGACTTTCTTTAACAGTTGTTTGAATATATGACTATAAGGCATTGCTCTAATATATGCAGGAATACGCTTCCAGACTTTGGCTACTGAGTAGGGGTGTAGGCTTTGACCTATAGATTTTTTTGGTCTATAGACTTCTAGGAGGTGTTTCTCAGATGAGTGGAGAGGATGGAATGGGTGGTAATGGTTAAGAATGGTGCTGGTTGCTGGACAGGATGAGGATTTGTATACCATTTTATGAGCAAAGAGGAGTTGCGTAAACTTGAGGTAGTGAGGTAACACGAGCCAGTTTAAAACCAGGAGAAGACTTCAGAGCACAAAACTACAAATAAGAGGGATATGAGGGATTATTTTAGTAGGCGTTGACTTAGATTTGTATTTTATTTATTTATTTATTTTATTTTACATTTGTTGACCGGGCTAGTCAGGATAATAAATTTTTTTCAGTGGAGGCGAGAAAGGAAAAAATTACAATTAAAAAAAAACATAAGCAAACAATGCAATGCATTTTTTAGTGTAGTAGAAAAAAAGAAAAAAAAAAAAAAAAAAAAATCAAATAAGCTATATATATATATTTTTTTTTTTTTTTTTTTTTTTTTTTTTTTTTTTGTTAGTCATTTGAAATATAGCAGGAAAGATAAATTTTTTTTGGTAGGAGAGAGGTGAGGGAAGGAGGAAGAGAGAAGAAGTCATTTAGTACAGGAGAGTGGCCAGAGAGTTGAGAAGAAGTTAAGATAAGATTTTGTAAAGTTTGAAAGGGAAAGAGGAGAGTGTGAGTTTCAGGAGGTAGGATATGTATTTCATATTTTCCTTTGGAGTTTGAAAATAGACAGTTACCTTAATAATTTGTAATTCTGTATTGTTAGTTTCGGTGACTTGTATTCAAGTTTTTTGTGTTTTTGTAGGAGGTTACTGAGAGCTGAGTAGGTGTTTTTTTTGTTTTTGTTTTGTTTAAGATGTATGTTTAAGATAATTACTTTTTAACTGGTTAAAGATTAATTGTGAGGAGGGGTTTATGGGATATTTAATTCAAGTATTTGAGTATGTTCTGTGTTCTGATGAAGTCCTGTATATTGTTGAACAAAAGCATGTAACCTTTTGAATTTAATAAATTTGGTGTTGCAGTTATTTGCAGTTTTGTGCTCCGAAGCCTTTTCCTGGTTTTTGTTTGATACTTGGTCTGTTCGTTGTCGAGCCAGTTTAAAGATTTAAGACTAGTACAATGATTTGAGCTGTATGTCTCATTGGCTGCAAATCTAGCTAATTTGTTGTAGCAGAATTCAAGTTTCGATCTTGGGGGAGATTCAAATATTGGTGAAAATCGGTGAAGCATATAACACAGAAGGAAGGAGGTATGCATTAGCAAGACTAACTCTTAAGGTGTTGGTAAGAAATCTTTTTGATCTGTATAGCATGTAAAATTTTTGATGTGTTTTTTAAATACAATTATGAAAATAAAGATCAACTTTAAGTTGATCATCTATTGTGATGCCAAGTAACTTAGTGTGCATGTTACAACTTCAATTTCAGTGTTATTGAGAGAGGATGTTTTGAACGTTTCTTTTTTTGTGTGTTTCAGATATAGGAAGAAATAAAAGTAATTTAATATTTTTTGGACTTAGGAAAAGTTGATTGTCACTGAGCCAGTTTTCAACAGAGCTGAAGACCTGCTGAGTGACAGTTTGCAAATAGGAAGGACTATCAGATGAACAGATGACAGTGGAATCATCTGCATATTGTGTAAGTGTAGCTTGTTGGGAAGATACATGTAGATTGTTTATAAATATGTTAAAAAGAAGAGTGCCAAGTACAGAGCCTTGTAGAACACCTGTATTAACTGGGAGAAAAGGTGAGTTAGTTGAGAGTCATTTAACTGTTTGTTGCTGGCTAGATAGCTAGAAAATCATATGACTGTTGTACTGTAAAAGCCTAGTGCAGACATTTTTGACAGCAATTTGATATGACAAACAGTGTCAATGGCTTTGGAAAAATCTAAAAAGAGGAAAGAGACTAAGCTGTTGTTAGCTCTGCCTTCAAAAAAGGCAGCTAGGATAGCTGTTGTGCTATGACCTGGGTGAAAGCCATGTTGGGTAGAGGTTAACAGGTTTTTCTTGAGTACATATTGCAAAATTTGTTTACAAATGCATTTTTCTAATATTTTGGACAGGCGGGACAAGATTGCAATAGGTTTAAAGTTTGTTATTTCAGTGAAGTTGCCCCCTTCATGAAGAGGAATGATGTAATTTTTTCCAGAGAGATGGGACATATGATTTTTGTATGGATTGATTGATTAAAATGGAGATTAGATAAGCAATAGAGGAAGTTAAAATCTGTAAGTATTCTGTTGGTACATTTTCAATGGAGACTGAGCAGTACTTAAGTTTGCTTAGTAAATTCTTTATCTAGGATGTAAAGACCGATTTAAGGTGAAAGTGAAGTTATTGGAGACTGGAAGTTTGTCAGAGGTGGCAAGGCTGTATAGGCAGTTTTGGGTAAGGTTTACTAGTAAGTCTATGAAATGGGAGTTAAATTTAGAAGGAGTTTCAAAGGGAGAGATGTCAGGAAAGGGGTAGGGGTACTAGATATCCAGGATGTAATATTTTCTTGATAGAAGATCAAAACTTTGAGGGCTCTATGTTTGCAGGGAAGCTTGGGATTTGTATTTTTGACAGTTTTTTTCAAGCATTGTCTCTCTTATATATTAGTGTTCTACTAAAATGTACAGCCAGGCTGTTTGTTTGGATTTAACTCTCTTTCTTATGGGGGCAAGGCTGTTCAGAATGTCTAGAAATACTGTATTAAATTGTAGAACAACATTATTCAGTTGCAGAGTATAGAAGATGGATCAGTTATGGTATTTAGAATATAATTAAAGATACTGGAATTGAAATTTGAAAGGTTACGAAAATCTTTATATAGGTGATGTTTAGTTTGGTGGGTTGCTAATCTCGAATATAAGTGGGATGATGGTTTTGGAGATTGTTAAAGATTTGGATTTGAGATGAAGATCCAGTCAAGAGTAGACTCAATATTACTTTCTGTGTTAAAATGAGTACGGGAAGTTATGATTTATGTAAAGCCATATAGATTGACACTAGTGCAAGGGGTAATCTGATGTAAAGGTTTGTCAGTGAATATTAACGTTGTGAAGAATTACTGTTTCATGAGAAATGGAACTAGTTATCTAGTGTAGGATATATTTTAGAATGGGGATGTTATTTCCTGGGGAGAATATATAGGGCAATTCTACATAGTGTTTTTTTCTCATTTAGTTTACAGTGAGAGACTAGGAACTCAGCAGTGTAGAATTTGGGCAATGAAATAGACTAAGGAGAAACAGAAATACGGTTAGAAAACAGGACTGGTACACCACCACCTTTTTTATTTAATCTGTCTGAGCAGATGATAGCATAGCCAGGGGTAAGAATTTCTGAGTCTTTTATATGTGGCTTGAGTTATGTTTCCATAAGAATAATAATGTCTGGGGAGTAATGAGTGATCCAGGAAGAAAATTCAGAAACTTTGTTTACTATGCTTTGAACATTCGTGGAAGTGATTTTCAGATTTTTAGTAGATGTTGACATAGAAGATTGAGAGAAGGCGATGAAGAGAAGCAGTCAGGACCTGGGTTTGGGTGAACATCACCGCACAAAATGATACTTCTGGAGTGTGCACAGACTAATGGTAGTTTGGCTATGTTAGCACTGGACTTATATTTTACCTTATGTAAATAAAGATATGAGTTAAGAATTTTATAAATGCAAAGGAGATAGAGGGATAAGCAGAAAAAGCTGGAATCAATTTTGATACTGAAAGGCTGACCAATGACATGGAAAGTGTGAAAAATTGTTGGGGATTGTAAAATAAGTCAGAAAAGTATCATGGTATCATGTAGCATGTGAGGTGTGATAGTAGAAGGAGTATAAATAAATAAGGAGCATATTTGGTGAGTATTAGAAAGAAGAGACTAGGAGATGATAAAGGAGGATGAAGAGTATGTGTAGGTGTATTTAAATTATGAAACGCAAAAGAAGTAGGTAAGAGTTTTGCTAAATTAATAATATGGTAAGGTATGAATATGAAAAAGAGAGGAGATAGTATGGAGTAGAAAGGGGAAAGATGTACAGATATAGCATATAAGGGACAGTAAGGTGTTGAAGAAGAAGTGATGGTGGGAGTAACTGCTGGGGTGGTGTCAGAGGAGTACAACAGAAGAAGGTAAAAGTGATTATGAGGGGCTCAAGGGGTGGCAGCATAAATAGTATGATTAGGATAGTAGGTGTGATTGACAGATATGGAGAATCAGAATGATAGGTTAATTCAGATAGAAAGAGGAGGAGAATAGAAAGAGGAGGGTTTGTACAAGAATAAATCTAAGGATACAGGGATGGGTGGGAAATGGGGGTGAGGTAGAAGAGTGGATTGAGACTGAGTAAAGCAAGAATGAATGGATCTGGTCACACCAGGTTTGTGAAACTATCTATAGGCTTGGAGGTCAGCTAAGTTAAGAAGCTTGTATAGTTGAAATTAATAAAATGTAATGGTTATAAGAAAAGCTGCTAGTAGAGAGGATAAAGTATACTGTGCAAAACAGTAAGCAGAGGCAAAAGGATGTATAAAAACAGTTATTATTTGAGAGTTAAGCAGAGGTTATAAAACAGGAGTTTAGCAGGTGCAGGTATAGTCTGGTGAAAAAGCTTTATTTTAATTTGTTGTTTTATCAGCATATATATATATTTGTTGTAAATTCTTAATTTTGCTATCTGCCCATAGTGTTAAATGAGATCAGTGCTCTATCCTGCTCAATATATCAAACAAATAAATAAATAGAAGTAACATTCAAACATCCTTTTCTACTGGCTCTAGCATAAATATCATTGTTAGCATGCTTTATTTATGATCATTATTCCCTAAAATATAACCATAGTTGGTGTGTAGACTCAGAATAGACTGAATCATATACACACAGTTGGTGTACACTCTCAAAATAAAATGAATCATCAACTAATAAAACATTTTAGAAAAAAGTAGGCAGTATTAAATTGACAAATATGCATGCAGGTAGCCTGATGTCTAGGAAGGACAGTTCAAAGCTTAACAGGTTATACAATGAAATACATGCTGTAGCTGTCACCTTATTAATTTCTAATAATAAAAGGCGACAATTATTACAGAGAAAGGAGATTTTGCAGGACATTCCATACCATCCTGATACTTTATTTTTTCTCCAAAGTCCATACTGCTAGTGTCTTCAGTTCCCTTCATTTTCAATTAACTGCATGCCTTCCACTAGCATGGCCATTCCTGTATAAAGTATGAGAAGACATGTCCTTAGCAACTGGTGTCCTAAGCAATAAGAGAAATATATTGGCTTGTTGTATACAGCCCTGAGGCTGCAGAATGCAAAAATGTTTTTCTTAAATAGGTTTTGTCCCCTTACTACTGACCATCACCTACTCCAGAAAGCCTTTCCTCATTCACTGGGCCTACTGACTCTGGCAGTCTTCACCTGGACTTTCTCTGACTTTCTCTGACCCATGCTTGGGGTTAGTGTGGAAGATGAGGCATGCTGGAGTAGAATCATATTGCTGCTGAGGATGATTTAGTTTTTATTATACAATGGCTGGCCATTAGTATTAAAAAACGAGCATGCTGATTGGCCAGCCCATCCAGCGTGCCCATTGTAAATCCGAGAATATACTAAAGGAAAAAGATCTGGTCACCCGGACTTTTTCAGAAGTATATCTCATGATTTTTTTTTTACTTTTTTTTGCTCTGCAGAGGTAGCAATGGAGAAAGGAAGATCTCTGTTGCTCTTTTTTAAGATATCTCGCTATGTTATACGAGTTGAAGAACTCATATAACATAGCGAAATATCTTTAAAAAAGCAACGGAAATCTTCCTTTCTCTGTTGCTACCTCTGCTGCACAGCACTGATGTACTGCATAAGTGTGGGAACACAAGTCCCTTATACATGTGCAGTACAGCAG
The DNA here is from genome assembly GCF_019279795.1 of Protopterus annectens. Taxonomy (NCBI): domain Eukaryota; kingdom Metazoa; phylum Chordata; order Ceratodontiformes; family Protopteridae; genus Protopterus; species Protopterus annectens. The sequence goes on along the minus strand of NC_056733.1, from coordinate 1,292,640,608 downwards.
AAATGCCCCAGGATACCAGAAAACTGTGGAAGGGCAGCACAGAGGCATTATACAATGACATTATTTAAGAAAAGTAAGTAGTTTTTTCTTAAATAATGTCATTGTATAATAGCAATAACCCATGGCTGGGTGTGGGCAATGCTGGATTTACCCATGGTTGGCTTCGTTTGATCACTTGGACTCCGCCCTCGTGACCAAACCACACCAACCATAGGTAAATCCAGTATTACCCACACTCAGCCGTGGGTTATTGCTTAATTACACCCAAAGTTCCATCTCCCTCACATGCTTATAATGCAAGGCTATAATGCAATGAGCATGCTTGCATATTGTCTCCACCTTCATGGTGACTCAGCCAATGCCCTGTATCATTAAGACAATGCCTTTCTCTGCATACCAGGTGCCTGACAGAGATCAACCATGAGCTGCACCCAAGTGCACTCTCCCCACCCACAGGCATGCTCATCATCCCCTCCTGAATGCCACAGATGCTCAGGCCTCTAGTTAAACTTGGGACACATGGGCCATGGGGAAGGCTTTATCCCCCATACTACAGTTCTGGATTAAATTAAAACTCTTACTGAATCTTTACTAATAGCAAAACCAAATCAAGAATAGCAAAAATAAATATGTGCAAAGCTACATCATCTTTTACTGAATAAAGTTTCATCACATTTCTCCCTTTATAACTGTTCTAATGGTTATATCTTAACACAGATATTAGTTTATTATAATTTGACTAAAAGTGAGCAGTTTTTCCTAGTTATATATTGGAGAAATTAAACAGTTTTTCCTAGTTATAGGAGAATTTTAAGTAACAAAACCATGTCAGTGACAGATTGGGTAACCATTTAACATTCCTTTAATGGTGTGGGCTGACATTCCCACCAATGTGTCCAAACTGTGGTGGTCTATAGTAACTTCCACACCACTGGCACCAATACATGAATGCTTCAGTCCACTTCACTGCCAACAACAAATATTGATAAACAGCAGCAGGTTATAAATACTAAAGTACAATTTGGCTATAACTGTCTTCAAAAGTATGTAGAAAATATATACTGTTGTCTTGACCATGGACTCACACCAACCACACCCAAAAGCAGAGTTATAAGCCTTGGCTTCCCAGATCTCCAGTGTGCCCCCCCACCACCATTTCACACTGAATTCAGTGCTTTTTAGTAGAAGATTATCCATATAGCCATAAAGTAACTAAAGTAATTTACATGCATGCTTACATAATAGCTTTTTACATTTCAATACTACAAACCCATTCTACTTTAGGGTAGCAGTGCTACCAGCAAGACGAAGGCTGAAATACTCCTGTTACTGTTCCAGTCTTACAAATAAGCCAAATGAGTTATAAAAAGTGATGTCAATGCTAGCTGAAATGTATTTTTCTCTTGTTTATTTACTGTATTTGCAATTTCATAATCAGGTAGGAGAGCTAATCAGCTGTCCATTTTTAATTATAAAGCTGGTAAAGTAGTGCAAAGACAATAATTTAAAGCTGGTAAACAATATATAGCAAATGACACACAGAAAGTAAGTACATTAGAAATACAATATGGAATTTTAAGAAAAAGAAAGCAAATTATAATTACAATACTTGAAATGAATTTACCATTTTCTTGAAATTCGATTTACAAAATACGCATAAATGCTTATACTAAGAAGCAGTGCCTGCTGTTTACAAAATATACAAAAAAATGCTTGTAGAAAGAGGGCACACCTGCTGTTAAAAGCTTCAAGAACATTTCAGAGATGGTTGTAATTAGCTAGTCACTTACACTCAGTAGTTACCCTTATCACTTAAAAAATAAATAACCAGCCAACCTTCAGCGTACTTTTAATTTAGTTTGGAAACAAACTATACAATATTGCAGAAGAGAATATCAATTAAAAGGATAACACCAAATAAATCCAGCTGTAGTGACATTTCCAGGTGTTTCTTTAGGATCATCCTAGTGACAATTCTATTCTTCTCTTATTGGATCGACTATAATCAATAAACCCCTCTATTCTTCTTTCATTAGGCGAACCATAGAATGAAACATACAGTTTGCAATGTATTTCTACAAACCTCATGTACAACTAGAAAGACTGCAACATTTTTAACTAAAAAGTTAAAGTACCTCCTTTAGCTACCTGGAAAGATTTTTTTTCTCACTTTTCTCTCTGTCATACTAGGTCCTACATGGTAATTTCTGCTTTTCCATCTGGACTGTAAAAAGTCATGTTGTACTAGACCTTCCCCACCTCAGAAATCATGATAATACTAAAAACACTTACTCTAATGACTTTAAGCTTGATTGCAATATTAATAAGGCATTTTGAAGAGATAGGTTATTTTCTAAAAGCTCCCTTATGTATGGGACAAACTTCTCTTGCATACCAATCGGTGCGACACTTTGGTATTCTCCACCATGTTCTGCCTTAACAATTAGATTTATAGTTACAGAAGGTGTTAATGTTTTCTGATGCCAGCTAAGTTTATAGCAAGCAGCAAGCACAGATTTGCCAAGATCTAATTGCTTCTACATGTACAAAGTGGAGATTGTACATGTATAATGTGTATATAGATATGTGGGTATTCGTATATGCATGATAACCACAGACAACTGTTGGATGCTCATTCTGCAAAGTGCTCACAAGCCGTCCATTTTATGATAAAACTGAATGTTAAATGCCACTACTTTGTGTCTGAGTTTCAAGTTTCTTGACTCTGTAATGCACTTTTAACAAGGCCATCCATGATACAATACTTCTGAATGCTATGTGATAGCATTATTGCATGCTATCTACATCTGCTCCCTGCATTTGTACTGTCTTCAGTCTCTGTGGATGACTATGTTACACTCATTGTATTATGTAATAACACAGAATGGGAATTGTGTGTAAATCTGTAACCATCCAACTGCAAACATAGCAATTATCTTGAACCTTAACTATGTATGCCCTAAAGCATTTGACTCATTATAAGTGCAGTCTTAAACCTAAGTCTCATGGACCAACATTTACATAAAGAGACAGTATGTTGACTGACTTGATTTTCCTGACAAAATGTCATGTTGGCCCTGAGAGAGAGAGACAGAGAGAGAGAGTATTGACTACTCTATAATTGATTATTACCCTAAGCATTCTGGGAGGCATTGTGTACATTAGTGTGCAGAGTAAAGCTGTAAAATGAGCATGCCCGTTATAGACATAAAAGGCGTTTACTCCATATAGCCCTTTGAGTCTGTGCATACAAAGGCTAATCTCATTGAAGTGCTAAGTCAAAAGTATGCATTAGTAAGCATCCAGTTCAACAGGTATTGTATAGTGTACCAGACCTTCTCAGATTTACAATAGTACCACCCTGTCCATACCTGAAGTCTTGTTATAAACATTAAGGAGCCATGTAATAGTAATCCAAAACACAAATGAATGTTTAGATGTTAAAGTGTTTTATAGGAAAGTACAACAGATAAGCCAGTTGCAAGGGTCAGAAAAGCTTGTAAATCATTAATGCATATGGATGAATATGCACAAGGTTTACACAACATACTATCCAGTAAATATACATTTATAAAAACCTAACAATGACCATTTGTGCGCACACACACACACACACACACACACACACACACACACACACACACACACACACACACACATGCACACACACACATGTACGCACACATAAACGCGGACGTACGCACACACACACACGCGCACACACACACACACACACACACACACACACACACACACACACACACACACACACACACGCACATACACTTTCTTAAAATGACATCTGAGATTTGCCTCCAAAATGGAACATATTAAAACAGTTGGTTTGGCTTACACAATTCTTTCTACCAATTTTGTTGAATTAGAGTAATCAAATCCTGCATTATAGATTTTTTAGATCGTATACTAGTAGAATGTATACCTTCAGGGAGCCCAGGCTCTGAAAATGGCAACAAATAAAACAGTACAACAAAGTACATATCATGTTGTCATCAGGCTTTAAGTGCTAACACCGTAAGTGACTTTACATACCTCTCAACCTCTTAGCAGAAGAAGTCTGGGCAAAGGCAAAATAATGGCCCCAAATCAGGGAGAGATTTTAAACATTGATGTTATAAGCCTTAGAAAGTTGTTATTATAATAGGTTTTGCTTTTGCGTGTATTTTCTGAAGGGTATACTATAATGACAGTTTTTGCTTTCGCTTGCATTTGCTGAAAGATATGAAATGTGAAACTCACATCTGTCATTATTCAAAAGCTTCAGTCTATAAGTATTTGTCAGAAAAATCTCAAATTTTATGAGGAGCAAACCATATCATGAGACAAAATTCTGCTGAACTGAGAGGTACAACAGTTACCATAGACAACCACATATTTTAGTAATGCCTCACTGTACAGGATGAACAACCCAAGGAGTCATTCAAGCCAACCTTCTGCAAATGTACTTTTTAAGACAGAACCTTTAGCTGAATTACTAACACAGCAATAAGCTGCAGAAGTAATATGTGTGAGTTAAGTATTGTTACAGTGCCCTACTTGTGCATTTGTCATTTTGAACAAATGAATAAAAGTCTCGAGAAGAAAAAGCAAATGTACAGATGATAAGGTAATCACAACAGAATGTGCTAGATGACCTATATATTTCTGTCATAGCTAACTCAGGCTGCTATTAGTTTTTCCACATGAGTTTTACTAGAGCAGACCTGCTGGGCTAAATTAGCTTTTTGCCTGGATGGTGTTTGGGAGTCATGCTGAAAGTGCAGTCTACAAATAATAAGAACATAAAAGGTGAACAAGCTATTGCCCCTAAATCTAGTTGACATAACAAAGAGCTTTTTGCTGTAATTCTGAAACTGCCAGTTAAGGAAATTATGTTTGTACAATGCACTACAAGTTCTGGCATTGACCTATAGTGTATTTGCCATTTATGAGTCAGTAATAATAAATGAACTAAGAAGAAATTTAAATATTGTAAATTTTTCTACATGTTATATTTTGCAGACATGTTTAGGCAAACGTGGTCTCAAAACCAGACATACCTAACATGTTCCATTTGCTTGAAATCTAGAAATGTATTAACATTTTCAGAAAAATGCATTTCCTATAATCCTTTGTTTGTAACGTCGAAGAAACTACAGAGTTTTGTCAAATGTGACAATGTAGAAAGTCTCACCATTATTTGTTTGATATAGTACTAGAGGACATAATGGATCAAAACTGAATATAGTCATGTTTTTATGCTTCAGCTGATGGTGTCCAGCATAACTTTTGCAATGAGTTTAATGAATGGACTCAGCAGTACAGCTGTATCACTCACTTGTAATATGACAGTGACAGTGAGCAGTCCACATGCCAAGAATCTGAAATAAAAACAGAGAGGGAAACAGTCACCACTGTAATGTGTATCAGGAATGCCACCTAGCATGTTCATTCCCCTGTCACGATCCCCATGATTACACCATGCAGCACCTATATACTTATCTCCATCTGGCAATTAGTCTATGATGAGCTCTGTCTAAGGAGTGCAGCACACAATATCTCAGCAAACCTGCTGACAGTATTCTTCTAAGGTTTTGTGCTTCCCAGGTAAAGTAATACAATACAGGAAGCTTGCAGACACACTCTCTCCCTCTCAGAAACTGGCCTCTTCTCTTTAGGTGTACTTCAGGGGATAGTATTAGGCAATATCCTGTCTATCTCTCTCTCTTCTGAACAATCACAGTTCTGACATCTATACAAATATCCTCTACTCTCCCATATGAATAAGCATCTGTACTCTATGTCCCACTCTCTGTGTAGATGACGTTATTTTACTGAGTAATATTACATTTGCAACTGATATGCAAATAGTTCTTCAACAGGATTTTAAATTACCATGGAACAGAAGTAATCATATAGTGCATGCTGTAGTACTAAGCCCATGTTAAAATACACATCCGGTGATTCATATAACTACTAGTACTGATCAAGTACTCAAAATATCACTGCTCTTGCTCCTCACCAGGATGAACTCATTTGACAATTCCCCATCTCAGCCCACCCTCAAACTCGTTTCCCACCTACTTCTCTGATGAATATAAAACTTTCAACAAAATTATTGCATCTTAATATATGTTGTTGGATAACATTGAATAATATTCCATTGTATAATATGCTTCTTTACCATCTGTATAATTCTTATGATCTGTATAATTTTGTGCTCTTATACTGTATACATTTATGTGGAGCTTTTCTCCCCGGGCCTCCGCTGAAAATGGGCAACTAGCCCAGTCGGACTTCCCTATTAAACAAATGTTAAATAAAAATAAATAAATAACAATAAATTCATTATCCAAGTTTTTTCCATTAAATATGTAGGTGTGTAACTTGACTCCATGCTCATTTAACCACAACAGTTAACAGCTGGTAAAGCATCCATGGGAATCTGCCCCAACAAGAATACAGACAAGTTACTACAGACAACATACTCATACCCAAATAATAGTATAGTCTCCTACTAATTGCTTTTGGATCTGCTAACAACACCCTACTCCTTCATACATGTCTAAACAAAATATGTAATTTTATTTACCTAGTTATCCCAAGGAAGTGTCACCACATAATACCTTTTACACCTGTTTGTCAGGTTGTACCCATAAAGCCCTCCTTATTTATAGGTCCATAGATTATTAGGCATGCAGAAATTGCCACAGTGCACTGCTTACGTAAGCAAATTGCCAAGAATCACACAGCAGGCAAATGTGAGCAGAGGGAATCAAACATTAGTCTGTATGATACAGCTCTTTAACAGCTAATTAGCATATCCATATAAAAGCTTGTATATTCTAATGGTTGGAATTCACTTTGCTGCACTCATTCTTACTCATCCTCTCACAGGAAGAAGGATGCTGTCAGTGAAAGTATCTTCTCAAAACTAGTTCCAGATACATCATATTCTTTCATGGTAAATCTAGAAAATTTAAAGATCCAGTGCAAGTATTAGTTTTGTAACTTCAGTTTTCCATAAAAAGAGTTTTGTATCCCTTAACTATTTTGATTATTCTGTCACTTTGCTTTCCCATCTGTTTCCTCCTTCCTTCCCTTTCTTAAACCTAACACAGTTTTCTTCTTGGCTGGTTTAAGATGCCAGACTTTCTAAGATTTAAAGCACTGTCATTATTGTGGTCCTATATCTTGGAAGAGTGATATGTAGTCATCCACATATAGTAATAATTTAGATACTGTTCCTTTCCCCTTCTCTCATGCCTGCAATTCTCTCCTCCAGTACAATCTCTGCTATCACTACCATGAAAAAGCTCTGAAGACAGTGGATATACTTGCTTTCTACCCTTACTTATCAATCCAGACAACTTTGGATAGCCCCGTGTTTATTTTTAGTTCCTGACTTTTATAATGTGAATGAAGGTGATGCACAAATATGGCCCAGTATTCTCTGGAACCTTCACTTCGATCACCATGTCTCCACAGTGATAAGAAGGGCATTTTATATTGCTCATCTCATAAGTAAGGGCACTGCTTACAGAAAAAAGAGGTTATAACCCCCTGTACTCTTCCCTCATCAGGCCAATAATAGAGTACAATGCTCCCTTTGGTATTTTTCTTTCCAAACACCTGCAGCAATTGGAGAGACCACAAAGGTTCCTTTCAAAGGGTCTTCAAGATCTGTCTTATGTAGACAGACTGAAGTCATTGACACTTTACTCTTTTTTGTACAGACTGCTCAGAGGTGATCTGTACCTTGCATATAGAAAAATCTCTGACCCATCTTTAATTGAAGTGCTGCACATTTGGAAGTCAAATGGCACATGGGTCATTCGCTCAAAGGACCTTAACCTGGTATGTGATATCAGCAAATTTGCTGGAGAGACAGATTTGTCTCAAAGAGGTTGCCCAATGTTTGGAACAAGCTTCTTATTCATGTTAAACAAAGCCCCTCGTTGGCCTTATTTAAGAGCAATTTGGACAATTGGATGGATAACCATTAATTCACCTTGGGGCTTCCACCTGTGTCCCTCTTGAACAGGGGCAATAGGTGCTGATTTTAGTGTCTGCTTGAACCAGAAACCCTTGGGAACATGGGTTGAACTTGGCTAGGCTTGTATGGGCCCTGGGGCAGTTAGCATCATAACCTCCTATGTTCCTATGGTATCTAGAACTTTTCACAAGAAATCTCAGCAGACTGAATCAAGGGCATTTTGAAAGTCAAAGAGGACTACCTGTACTTTTTTGTTTCACTTTCTCCCTCAACATGAGCTCTGTTAATATCTGCCAACTCTTCTTAGCTTGCCTACCCTTGTTGTGTCTGTTCTGTCCCTTCTGAATGTTATGCAGAAGTATCTTTTGGTAAATATTTTGGTCATGATCTGAATGTCCACATTTTTTCAGGAATATCTGTTGATAGCTTCCCAGATCTGTGAGGTCTTCCTTTTACAGTGCTAGGACTACTGCCTTAGCTGTCCTCATGGCCTGGGATATTTGTACATTATGTCTTTTTTCTTCCATATTACTGGGCTAGGTCCTGCAGTATCCTGTCCCTTCCTGCTTATATAATTCCAGCAGGTGGTCTGCCTTTTTCCCTTTTATTCAGTATATTCAGTTCTTTGTATCTTTCTTGGTGATTCCTGCCTATAACCTGATCTTTTATTTCTTTGTCACTTGAAAACCATCCATTTTATTTCTTTCTTTCAATATTATATGAGTTTTTGGGATTTGCCACTTGTAAAGGCCCAGATAGAAGTTTTAAAACACTTCTATGATCCCTCTGTCATACATTGTCTGCTTCTCCCTGAAAACATCTTCTGAAACTTCCAGGGCAAACGTTTGTGCCTAAGAATCAGGTGAAGAAACTCTAGTGAAGTAATCAGTGAATCACTCCTCAGCTACAGAAGGGTGGTAGAATGCACACTGTGTGAAAGACGAAGAGATAAGGACATAAGAGCAGAAGCCAAACTATCTCCAATTACATAAAAGAGCAAAGAGAACAGATTGCAGTGGTTTGGACACGTGCAGAAAAGCAGAAGACAATCTAGTGAGGAAGATTTGGGACAGAGAGGAAGAAGATAAGAGGAAGTGAGGACATCCAGCAAAGAGATGGATGGACTGTGTGAAAGAAGATCTGCAACAGTCAGGCATGAATGTTGAAGAAGGCAGGAGTGTGGCACTTAATAGAGAGAGAGTTGGCAACAGTTAACATGATACCCCAACCCCATGTAGAAAAAAAAATGAATAAAAGGGAGCTGATGATGATGATGATTCCTGTCTGTAAAAATGATGTTATTACCCTAGTCGGGAGTCTCTTAGTCAGCCAACTCTGGGTGCTGCATGCTTTTATCTAATACTGCTACTCCTCTTTCTAAGGAAGAGGATGAATTTTCTGATGAATGTGATATTAACAGGGGCAGGGTTTACTCACCCCAAAATTCAATATCCCAGGACTTAGGGTCTGAAGTGGTACCAATGGAAACTGTCTCATTTTCTGAGACTATTTCTAGACAGACAGTTGTTCCCCCAGAGCTGAGCAGACATTATGTCTTATTTGAACAAGAAATTCCCATTTCTGCAAGTATTCTTCCTATATTCCCTACTTTTGAGAAAGTGTTAAAAGCTGCTCGCAATGCTTCTGATTCTCTCCCATCAGTTCCTAAAAAAGCAGCTAAATATAATAGCATTTCACATGCAAATACTGTACATTTCTTTGTTCTCATCTTATAGTTAGTTAATCCTGCTGCAATCACTCCTATAGCAAGAGCAGTGAAAAAGGACTTGACCTCCTCCAGCAGAGTTATTGTGATAAGGAAGGGAGGTAGTTGGACAGACAGGGTAAGAGACTTTTCTTCTTCTGCTACATTAACGATCAGAATCCTGAACTAACAGGGCTCTATGTGGAAGTTCATTTTGAAGTGTGCTAAAAGTTTGGAAGAATTTTCTTCTTCCCTAACACCTGAAGAGAGGTCTTACTTGAAGCAGGTTGTGTTTAACTTGTGTCAGGTTTCTAAACGTGCCTTAAAGGGTGTGTATGACTGTCCTGATACTGTTTCCAGGGCTTCTGCTTCAGCTACTGTTTTGAGGAGATTTGTTTGGGTGTGTAACCAAAACTTTTCAAATGACAAAGTCAGAAATTTTGAGTCCTGCTCTAGACTCAGCAGTTTTGTTTGGGCCTGCTGCTAATTAGGTACTTAAACAATGGGATAACAGAAGTTAATTAATGGATTTTTCAGGTCCCCAAATTTTTCATTACTAAAACTTCTACTGCTTTCAAAGTACATAACAGTCAGACAATACAGCCTAATAACAAGCAGACACCCAAGAGAAAATGCCAGGAGGCTAACAATCCCAAAACCTAAAAGACAAGGGAAGTTCCAATAAAAAGGTCATGCACTGGCTTCAGAATGGCTATGTCGAGACCTGGTCACCATTCCCCATCCTCCACCAGCTTCAGAATGACTATGCCAAGACCTGGTCACCATTCCCCATCCTCCTACCCATATTCCCATCCCACTCTCAAGTAATCTGATTGGTATCTGATAATTTCAGACTGATGGGTTTTAAAAGTGAAGAGGGTTACAGCTGACAATGGATAGATTTTCCTCCTGTCAGGGAATTCCTTTCCACCTTCCAGACCAAACAAACTTGTTTTCTCAGGTGTTCCAAACGTTAGAAGTAGGTGTCATACAACATGTTCCTGCAGAACATTTTATTCCAGAATGTTTCTGGTCCAAAAAATGGAGCGCTCATGGAGACCAGCTTTGGATCTCTCCTTCTTCAGCCTCTTTTTGAAAGTTCCAAAGTTCAAGATGTTGACATTCCAGTCAGTGTTCAGATCCATCTGTTACAGTAAACTTAGGTTTCAAGGATGCTTACCATCACATTCCAAGAGCACACAAATTTAGGAAATTCCTAAGATTTTGTGTATCTGAAATACATTATCAGTTCTCTGTAATACCTTTTGGGCTATCTACAGCACCAAGAGTGTTTACAAAGTGCCTAGCTCCTGCGGTGGCTCATTGCAGACTGCAGACTATTCACATTTTTCCATATTTAAACAACTTACTTATTTATGCAGAATCTGTGCCCAGATACCAGGAGTCCTTAACAAAGGCTTCATCCTTTCCAAACCATCAGGGATTTTGGATAAACATACAGAAATCCTTCCTGACTCCATTACGCAGGATTGTATTTTCAGGGTGCTTCATAGACACTCATGCAAAAAGTCTTTTACCTCAAGAAAAGGAAACTTACCAGGAAACATTTCTGAGCTTTTCTCATCTGACTCAGGCTTCAGTTAGATAATTCCTCTGAATTCTAGGGATTATTACTTCTATGATCCCAGTAATACCACTTACCAGGCTACCCATGAGAAACATTTGTTGGTTCTTAAAACACATGTGGATCCAGCATCTTCACTACCTAGATTTTCATATCCCAGTGCTGGGATTTGTAAGGCTAGGACTTCTGTGGTGGAAGAATCAGATGGTTCTAAATCCAGGACTCCCTTTCTTCTTACCACAAAGCAAGCAGTCTTGACAGACTCCTCAGATTTTACTTTGATGTAGTATATATGGGAGTGAAAGTGCAAGGTCCATGGGACAATTCTGACACCCAATACCACATAAATGTCAAAGAAATGCTGGCTGTGATTTAAGCTTTAAAAGCCATGTATCATCTTTTGAAACTGGGGCCTCTTTATGTGATTATAGACAACACCACAGACATGTGGAACTTGTTTAAGTTATACCAACTATGCCACTTTCAAGTGATGGTGTGGGAATTAGCTTTTCAATGCTCCCTAACTATTCAGGACTCTTACATACCATCACAGCAAAACATAGTGTCAGACAAACCCAGCAGATCCTGGACAGACACTGATGAGTGCTCAATGAAGAGGTATTCCAGGAAGTGATTCATATGTGTAAAACACCTCAAGTAAATTTGTTTATCTCCTTTCAAAACAGACCAATTCTGTCCCAAGGATTATTGCAAACCAAATAAGCTTGGAGAGCAAATGCTCTTTCATTCTCCCTGCTGGGGATGTTCCCACATGCTTTTCCACCCTTTCCCCTGATTTCCAAGGTACGTCTGAAGATTCAGAAAGAGTTGCCAAAAATCATTGGGGTGACTCCATGCAAAACTGGTTCACCCTACTTATGGAACTGGCAAGGGCAATTGCCACAAACTTCCTCAGAGAGTGGATCTGTTCACATAGGACAAGGGCAGTTTAATATACCTTGACATGAAGCAACAGCAACTGACTGCATGGATGGTTTCATTTCGATACCTTTTAGGTATTGTTTTCATGATATCATGCAGCAGATACTAAAGGAGGAAAGACAGCTTGCTACTAGAAAGTCATATGTTGGCAAATGGAAAATATTTTCTAGTTGGTACCCAGCAGATACCCAGGTATCAGAGAGTCTGCATCTCTAGTGCTTAATTATTTGTGTGAGTTCTTATCATCTGGCCTTTCATATGCTTCTATCAAAGTGCATCTATTGACCATTTCAGTTTGCCTGCCCATGGATTCCTCTCTTTGTTCTCTGTGGTCAAACAGTTTAAGATAGGGGTTTTACTTATAAGACTCTCTTGCAAACAAATACCTCCATCCTGGGGTCCCACTTTTGTACTGGAGAAACTGACTTTGTCACTTTCTGAACCTGCCTCTGACTGAGCTGAGGTTTATTACTTGGAAAACTGTTTTACTTGTTGCTCTGACATTTGCAAGGTGAGTATTCGAGTTGCAAGTTCTCATGGTGAGGGAACCCTATGCACTTTTGCATAGAGATAAGGTCATTCTGCAGACTAATCCCACATTCCTACTAAAGTTATCTCAGAGTTCACTTTAAACCTAACCATCTGTCTCTGTTTCTTTTTTTTTTTTTTTTTTATCCAGAGCTAGACAACAAGGGAGAAAAGACCCTTCATACCTTAGCTGTGCACAGGCAACTCGGGTATTAATTGACAGAAACGTGTCCTTCAGGAATGCTGACCAGCTATTTATTTATTGCAATCTTGTACCTTTATTCTGCTGTCAGTGGGCTTTTACTGAGAAAATCATCCAGTTTACTGTTGATGAAACTATTATTCTTTGTGTGTCCAATGTCCATTTACATTAACACATGCTGTAGGGATTCCTCAGTAAGCTCAGTACATCTTATTTCATCTGAAAAGCTCCTGGAATCTTTTCTAAATCAGACACCCTTTTTTTTCTCTCTGAAATGGAAGTGATTCAATGTCAGAGGTAGCTTTTGTCTCCACATTTGCTTTACGGACTATGAATATTCCATGTTTTATGCAGTGACATTGTTTAATTTTAAGCAGAGTGATTCCTTATAGTGAATCTGTATTGAATCAGAAGAACAAATGAAAATAAACATAAGAAGTGATGGTTATGCAGTTAAAATGGTGTTCATTATCTAGATGGGAATGTAAAGTGCATTAACCTACATGCCATCATCTAATGGTCTTATGCTAAAAATGGTAATATTTTGGGACTTATAAAGCTGCAGAATATAGACTGCCAGAAAAATCATAACTATCTTAAAAAGCATAATTAACAATCTTCAAAAATACTTCAGAATTTTACTCAATGTCATCATCAATCCCCTTTTCCTCCCTTTTAAATGAGCCCCCTCTTTTACTTTTTTCAGTGGTCATGCCTCCCTCTTACAAGTGTCCTGTCAAGCAGTCCATCCATCTCTTGGTTGGACACCTTCTCTTGCCTTCTCCCTGTGTCTCCCTAGTTTGCCTTACCAAATTGTCTTCTGCTTTCATGCGCATATGCTCACTATAATCTGTTCTCTTTGACCATTTCTGTAATTGTGAGAAATGTAGCTTCTGATCAGATGTCCTTATCTCTTCATCTGTCCCACAGTATGCATCCTACTACCAATCTCAGACACTTCATCTCCATCACCTCAGGCTTCCTAAACTGCTTTGCCTTCATTTTCCAGGTTTCTGTGTCATACAGAAGTGCTGATCGCACAACTGATCTTTATTCCTTACTTTTCAGCCTCTTTGTCATTCTTCTATCACTCACTATCTCCTGACACTGTGCCAGCTGGCTGCAGCTCCTCTGTTTCTAGCTTTGATTTCATCATTCAGACTTCCCTTCTCCTCAGCCTCCCTGACCAGATACTTGAAGCTGGCATGATCATTATCTTATCTATACCTGTTTTTATCCTATGTGTTTACAGTTTTGTATTACGGTACTCTATGATTGGAAGGAGCGCCTCTTCAGAGATTGTCTGTAGAACAACATCTTTAGCATACAGCACTTTTGTTGATTTGTCCCTTCCATACCATTTGCTGATACAGTCCATCACCATGATGTACAGCAGATGGCTCTGAGTTGAGCCCTGATACACACCCACTCCCACTGGGAAACCTGCATCAGTCCTAACACTACTAATACATTTGTCATTGCATTGGGTCCTTTGGTGTCGCCGTCACACATATTGTGACTTCACAGACACACACACACACACACACACACACACACACACACACACACACACACACACACACACACACACACACACACACTCTCCCACTACCAGATTGCTAATTGCTGTGGCAGCATTTTTATGTTTTGTTTTAAAGACTTTGTTGATCAAGTAAGTCCCACTGGTCTATATACTACTAGGGGGAAATTTGGACAGACCATCAGTGAACTTCCCCCACACTTTTCAGTAGGAGCCTTGGGATCTTTTACATCCATCTGAGCTAGCAACTTAAGCAGATGGGACCTCAGTTAAGCTATTCCAGCAGTAATATTTGAGATATTAATTTAAGAACTTTCTGAGAGACAGACTGCATTCTGGATTCTGTCTTTGACCTGACAACATCAGCTAGAGGATCTATTCACCACTTCTGCCTTGCTGCTCTAATTAAGTATACTATGGTATAATAATTCTCTTAGATATAGTCAGGAATAAAGCAAAGCTTAGCTTAGATAGTTTTCTTTATTTATTTGAGACTGTCCTGTAATGTTGTTTAAATATTTCCTGTGGTTTTGAACTTTGATATCACTGTAAATATATACTGAGCATTTTCTTGTTCTTTTATTATTTATTATTAAATACATTTAAACCTTTCATTGTGGCTGATCTTTGTGAGATATATTTATGTTCCGAAAGTACTTATATATTTACTTGGTGACAATGTGTAGGCCACTCCTAATAGCCTTGCTCTTGGTCAGACTACCATTTGTATTAAACAGTAACATTATACAGTAAGATTGGACACCCTTTGTTAAGGGCCTTAAAATAACTGGTAAAGAGTTGGCCGGTGGCAGTGATAACTACCTTATAGTCTGGGCAAAAGGGGGCATAGCCAGTAAACCTGTGCCAACTATTACCAGGTGTGTGTGTGTGTGTGTGTGTGTGTGTGTGTGTGTGTGTGTGTGTGTGTGTGTGTGTTAATTACTTGGACAGGGACATGAAGCACTGGTCAGATAGAAAATGTGCTGGAGATCTTGGCTTGGACACTCAGCTAAGATCTCAACTCTATAGCTGTGCCAGTGGGAAGTCTTACTGGGGATCTGGAGAAAGAGGGAGAAACCATCCCCGGACTGACTGTGGTCACTGTGTGCTCTTGAGGGAAATTGTACTTGATGCAGAGAGCTGTATTTGGAAATACTGTGTGTGCCTGTCATCCTCCCAATGTACATCTCCCGCTGTTGCCAGTGGTAAGGATTGAGGCTCCTTGATTAATGGTCCAGTGGTGGGGCATCACAATGGTATGCATGCCCTGTCTAGGATGTCTTGTAGTAGTTGTGACAGAATACAGAAATAGCCAAGTCTGCTTTTACATTTGGTAATTACAGGAAAGTAGCTTAAGTCAATATGTAACAGCAGTCTGTAAGCATCTACCAACTCCAAATCTTTGGCTGATTGTAATAGGATTGGTGAGTGTTTGGGTGTCTCTCAGCAGTTGCGGATGACCTGCCAATGACATAACCTAAACTGGAATTGCAGTTTTTCATAATATAATTGCTGTAGACAGTGAGCACAGATCTCAGGGATGTGTGAAACATGTCACAAACACAAAGGATCACTCTTTATTTGGCCAATAGACATTACATGATGCAGATTATGTGTCTGGATGGAGTTTTACATTTACTTACAAGGTCATTTTGCTTCACCATGATCCTTTTCATAACTCTCAACTTCTTATAGCAGGAAATCTGGACAAAGCCATAAATAATGGGGGAAACAAAAGGCCAAAATAGGGAGACTTTTTAAATATTGCCCTTACAAATTTAGAAAGTTGATAGAATAACAGGTTTTGCATTAGCATGCATTTTCTGAAGGGTATGAAGTCTGAATCTTAAATGTCTGTTGTTATTTTCTGACTTCAGTACTCAAACATTTGGCAATGATTTGCCAGAAAACCACACTTTGATGAGTAACAGGTCAAAAGTATGAGTCAAAAATCTGGACATTCTGCAAAAATCTGTACAGTTGAGAAGTATGAATTCCTCTATCCATCTCAGACTGTCTCATTTTTAAACAGTAAGGACTCATTTTTAGAGATTCTATGAAAACTAAATAATCTCATACATTTTCACTGACAAAATAGCATCAGTAATATGTACTAGCTCTTTTTGTTTCCAGAAAAATATGGTATCTGCTTTTAATTTTCTCGGAAACATAATGTCTCTTAATGACAGAATTCAACCCTCTCTCAAACAGTAAATTGGTGAAAAGTTAAGCAATGAAAAGGTAAGAAAACACTATAGTATGTTATCAGCACATAATAAAAGAAGTTATAAACTTAAGCCAAAAGGCTAACCGGTATCCCAGTACAGATTGTACTAACTAGGGAGTCAGAAGAAGGCAGCCCAGGTATAATCAACCTTGCTTCAGCTCCCAACTAGGGACCCATTCAGGACCTACCATAATATATGGTGTTAATGAGTCATTAGGTGACTTTTTTAGGTTTGTCCAGTTTAGCTGTTAAACAGCAGCCATTAAGACCTTATACGACTGACATCCTTGGATTTGTTAACCTTGGCTGCAGGCTTTGACAGAGTGACATCTAGTCAGCATTTTGATCACTAGTATCCACCACATATTTTACCTTTTCAACAAGCCATGAAAAGTGATTCTCTGTGGGTATGCTGTCTTTCTTGTGATTTGTGGAGTTCTGAAGATGAGCTCCTGTTTTTTGGGGGGAAAGCACCTGCATTTGTTGAGTTGAAAGGTGGCATGGTCTTATTTGATTTAAAGATGGCAGCAAGATTTTTGCCTTGACAGCCCTGGATGAGAAGGGCATTTGTAGAGCCAGATTATCAGGTGATTCCAGTCATGGATGACTCTTGAGAGGAAATGGAGCTGATTTTGACTCTTTTTAGTGCCTGCATGGTCAACTAACTGCAACATTGCTCAGTCTTGAACTGCTTTATTACTATTTGTTTAGCATATGTTTACCAGGAAAGTCTGACCTGGTCATAACATGCTTAATTTTAGCAAAGGCATGGAGAGAAAGGTTCCATATTTAGTCATACAATAAAGGGATAATACACAATGCAATACAAGGCAAAATAGAAAATGTTAATTATCTCATACAAGACACAAAAATTAGTATATAAAGAAAGAAAAAAAGATGAAATTGATCCTGCAAATCATTATATTCCATAAAGCTACATTTCATTTTTACTTTAGTGAAGATATGCTACTGTGTCTTCAGACGAAGCCTAGAAGCTTAGATTATGCAAGAAAAGGAGCTACAGACAGAGGGCGCATCAGTAGAGTTGTAGCAATGTTTAGCCAGGAGAAGAGTGGGAGGAGCATAGTTTAGAATGCAAGATGTGAGACCTAAAGCTTGCTTTCCAGTATTTTGGATTTATGATTTGTCTTGGGTCTTGTGGAAGAGTATTCCAATGTTTGGATACATGTTAGAAATACATTGCTTCACCATGCTTATTGTTTGGTCTATAGACTTGGGCAAGATATGTATCCTTAGACCAGAGAGTTCTAGATGGGGAGTACCATACTATTAATGTCTTCAGTGATGGACAGTTGTTTGGGGATTACGTATACTTTTGGGTCAGTTTGAGTTGATTGAATTTTTGATAGCTGGGGAATTCCAACCAGTGTTGTTGAGTAAGTGCTAGGCAACGGTGGGTTTTACTTGTAAGTGGGTTTCAAATTTTGCTATCTTGTTATAACACTGTTCTATTTTTGTTAAATGGGAGAAGCTGAAATTTGTTTGCAGAGGAGAGGCAGAGTAGAGAGTTGAAAATAGATGTAAGAGGGCAGTGTTCATAGGTTGGTACTAAGCTATCGGCCCTAGGGCCTATACAAGCCTAGCCATAACAATTCCCTGGCTATTTCTTCCCACACTATTTACTTCCCTGGACCACTGTATAGCAGGGCAACTGACATGATCGTTGGGGTGAATTTCCTTTCTTCCATCCAATCATCAAGGTTCCTTTTGAAGAGGGCCAAAGAGGCGCTCTGCTTGACATGTATGGGCAGTCTATTCCAGAGTCTGCGGAATCTCTGGGTCAGGAACCTATCCCTCCAGCATGTTTTGTTTATTGTGATGACAAGGTTTAGATCCCTGGAGCATGTGGCTCTGAGGGGTTGGGATTTGTAGCATGTCCAACAGCTTTGGGTTTGACATGGCCTTGTATGTTAAGCAGAGATCACCTCTCAGTAGACAATATGCAACAGAGTATAGCTGGATTTTTTAAGGCGGTCAGAGTAGGACATCTGCTTTAGGCCTGTAATTCTTTTAGTGAGGTATTTCTGTGGCCTTTCCAGTTGTTGCAGATGTCTTGAGAGGTACAAACCAAATGGGGTGTTGTATTCTATAATGGGTCTAATGAGAGATGAGTACAGTGGGGCAATGACCTCCTTTTTTTTCTGGATGAAAAGACCTTAGTGATGAGGTATGCCACATAGAAGGATTTCCTGACTGCTGTGGTGATGTCGTTATCGAAGGTGAGACCACTGTCCACCTGTGTCCCTAAGTCTCTTATCACACTTTAGGTGTTTAGTGTACTGCCACCTATGTGGTAATTCATGGGTACATGTTTTTTCCCAAAGGGAATAACTATACATTTATTGGCATTGAGCTTGAGCCCATGGCTCTGGCACCAAGCATCTGTATCTGTAAGGCCCTTTTGTAGAGTATCCACATCATTTGGGATTCAATAATGGCACCCAGTTTGCAGTCATCTGCAAACTTTGTTAGCCAGGGTCCCTTAGTGTTGGCCTGTACTTCAGAGAAGTAGATGCCAAACAAGAGCGGTTCCAGGACTGAACCCTGAGGTACTCCACTTGTCACTTGTCTGGAGCTGGATTTGGAGTTGGCTACTTTTACAGTGTCGGTTCTGTCAGTACGCCAGTTGGCAACCCATTGAGTGATGTACGGATTAATGCCCAGCTTAGTAAGTCTATCTATGATTCCAGAGTGGGGGATGGTGTCAAAGGCCTTGGCGAGGTCCAGATAGGCTGTGTGGACAGCTTTACCCTCATCCACGGCTCTGGAGACTGATTTGAAGAAGTCAGTCAGGTTCAGGAGACAAGATTGGCCCTTCACGAACCCAAACTGGGTGGGGTCCAGTGTTTGAAGGTTGCCAATGTCTTTGTTTATAAGTTCCATGATAATACGTTCCATGGCCTTGCAGATCAGGCTCATCAGACTGATGGGGCGGTAGTTCCCGGGATCCAAGATGGATCCCCCCTTGTGGAGTGGGATAGCTGTAGCTGTGCACCACTCAGTGGGCACAAAGCCTGAGTTGTGGCTATGATTAAGCATGACACTTAGGTGAAGTGCCAGTTCATTTTGTAGTTCATGTAATACATAGCCCGGGATGTCATCTGGTCCCAAGATGCTGTATTCTTAGCTTTGGAGAGTGTGTTTTTTACCTGTGTAGCCATTATTACCAGAATTTGGCAATCTTCCGGTATTGAGATGGGATGTTTAGGGGGTGAGAGTGGTATGAAGTTGGCACTCAATTGATCTGCCAGGATACTGGCAATATCCTTGGGATCAGTATATTTAATGCCATTCTGTTGTAGCTCAGAGCAGATCTGAGCATTGCCATTTAGATTCTTGACATAGTTATAGAATGCCTTGTGGTTGTCTTTGGAATCTTTGGCAATTTTATTTTCATCTTTGTAGCTTGCAAGGTGAAGGAGGGAGGCGATTTGTAGAGGAGATGGTTTCTTATGGGTGTTTTTGTATTGTTTAATATGAGTGTTTTGTACAGTATTTTGATGGTGTAGGCCAAAATTTAGATTATCATCTATGGTGACCCTGAATAATTTAATATGTGTGATAACCTCAAGTCTAGTGCTTCATGCAGATGATATTGTAAAGGTATTTTTGTCATCAGACTATGATCTTGGGATGAAAAGCAGAATTTGTGTTTTATTAGGGTTCAGTGGAAGATTAAATTAATTCAAAAAAATTTACTGGGGGACTAGGATTGTGGTATAATAGTTTGTAATGATAAAGTGCTAGGAGCTCAGCAGATTAAAGTGGCATCATCTACATACTGAACCAGGGAGCCTTGACCCACTGCAGTATGAAGGTTGTTTATAAAAATGTTGAAGAGAAAAGGATAAATCAAGCCCTGAGGTCATGAGAAAGCAGGATGAGTAGCATGTTTGCTATTTGACACATATTGTCCTGTCTAAGATATAGGTCTATCTTAGTTTAGAGATGAAGAGTCCATGGATGAATAATGTTTGTAGCAGTTTAGTATTGTAGACTTATTAAATGCTTTTGATAGATCCACGAATGTGGAAAAGACAGACACTGCTGACTGTTATTTACTGTATTTTGTAGCAGCCAGATATGCTATGTTTTATAGCTGCTTTATGTTTATGTAACCTTAGTGGAGCTTCACATGGTGACATATTGGTGTCGATACTCTTTCCTTATTTAATGCAGAACTTGGTAAACCCTTAGACAATTAGAATACGATGATTTCTATCTCTCACGTGTGAAACATATCAATGCTGTACGCCACTGTGATATACCTAATAATCAACAGCTTGCTTCTATGATTTCTATATCTGCTAAACCTTATTAGTTTGCCTACCTTTATCGCATCTGCTTGCGACCACTGCCTAACGTCAGGTATTTCTAACTGCGCCACCCACGTGGAGGATACTTAGCGTCCAACCCCCATCTAAAATTAGTTTTCCTACCTTTATTGCATCTACTTGTGAACACTGCCTAGCGTCAGGTATTTCCAACTATGCCACCCGCGTGGAGAATACTTAGCATTCAGCCCCCATCTAGAAACTAGTTAACTCCAAACAACTACTCGTCAACCTTAGTGCTATATTTGATGAACTCTAGCTGAATACTCCTCGCTAGTATATCCTTTTCTATCTGCCCTAGCTTTAAGTTGACCATCTGGAAGTTTCCAATTATGTAGAGCGAGCTTTAATTATCATATTTCTGGGGTTTCTAACTATGCAGAGCGAACACTAATTATCGTATCTAACCTGGAGGGTGCCTCCTTAAGGAACGCTCTGTTCTTAAACAGATTTTTTTTGCCACAATTGGTATGTTTATTTTTACTATTTCTGTCCTTATCTTACTACTCCATTCGTAGCAACCTGACTCAAACCTTAGCCGCTCCAACCTTAAAACAATACTTCTGGGGTTTTCCACCGCCGCTCTACTTTATGGAAAGACCTCTGGGTCTCCACCTATGCGGAGCGAGCTTTTAACATCATTATTTAACTAAGAAGGGTGCTACCTTAGGAGCTCTTCAGAAATAAAAGGCTGTTATATAACCTCTCTTGTTATTCTTATAATTACCGCTATACAGCCTATAATCATGCTAACTGGTAACATTCAAAGCTGTATGATTTACATAGTCTTGTTCCTAGCCCTGCATTTATTATAAGCTGATTTCCTTCACTTGTCACTATGATTTGTTTTTAACCTGGCTAAAACATTGAATGAGTTACTTTAATTGTTACATCTCAATAATTAATGTGTATTTTCTTAGTCAAGACTACATTGTTGACACATGTATAAATGGTATCCTGCTATGTTACTTACTGTTTTATATCACTGACTATATTACTGTACTAAACTACTTGTTTCTACTACTTTCTTTCTCTTTCTCTCTCCTTCAACAAACCCAGCTCTCCAACCTGGTTACACTTGTGCTAAGAAGCAGAGTTTAACTTCCTGAAGAACAAGGACCCAGTCTTAATTTCCCTCCAGCCTCATTCTTTGAGCCACCCATTCCCTGTGTTATCTCAAGTACAGGGAGCAAGAAAGTACGTGCCTACAATTAACACTGCTAGCATAGCCTTTACGTTAATATTCTACTGTTTTATTTTCTTTTTGTTGAATCTAAGAGCACTAGCCAGGAAAGACAGCAGGACCACCCCCCTACCACCACTCTGTAACCCATATATTCCTATTTCTTTCCCATATAGTCTCCTGAACAACTATTCTTTCTCTGTCTCTGTCCACAAATGCCCACTTTTCCCCAATTTACAATAATATCCTTGCCCATTAGGTGACAGTCTTGTCCTTCAGGACTTCGAAGCCTTCTCCAAGGCCTAATTTCACCCCTACTCTGTTATGTATCTCAGACCTTTGGCTTCCTCTTAAAGTATAGCCCACTACATCTTGCCTATTTGGGGTGTTTCCATACACTCACCAAGAAGCCTAATTTTCTCTCCTCACCTTCACTCCTTTTTCAGGGTTACCTACCTACTGAAGCCTGCTCCAACTGTCTGTACTCCAACTGATTGTTTTTCCTCTGTTCCTTACCTCTCTCTGTTATTCTGCCCGCTCCATTCGCCCTGCGGGCTCACTCCGCTCCCCTACCCTGCCCCCAATTCCCACCCGCCCCAAGCACCTCTAAATTTATACCTCACTTACTCCTCCCACCCAAATCAATCAACAAATCATACACCACTTCCTATTACCCCCTCCCACTCTTACTCCTCCCACTCCATTACCCCATACCCCTCCCTTCTCTTAATCTCCTCCTCTCCTTCTGTAAAATAATATAACCTTATTTACTTCTTTACTTCTTCTCCTCTATAAGCCAGTTCACTTCCTCAATAATACTCCCTTCAACACCCCCCTTTCTAAACATGCCCTCCCAATTCCTCTATATTGCCCGGCTCCCATGCTTTCTTCTTGTACTACTAATTCATCTGTACTATGCTACTTCTTACTCCTCCAAAGCACCCTCTTACCATTCTCCTTCTCAAACTATCCCATACACTCACCTGCAATCACTTTTATGTACTCACTACCACTCCATATCCTCCTCTCTTATCCCACCAAACCTACTGCACCTATTCCATCCCAAACACTTCTCCATCACAACAAACTTCTTTAGTCTTAAACTCCTGTTAGCCCCAAACAACTTCCTTCTTTACAATCCCAAAAGGCTAAAAGTTACTTCCTGCAATCTCCTAGCCTTATCTGGAGATATCCATCCCAACCCTGGCCCTAGTCTCACTACAAATAACTCCTTCCCCCAACCTCCCCCATCACACTTAACCCTTTCCCCCCTTCCCCTACCTCCTCTGCCTTCTCTCCTAATATTCTTAAATTATTTACTATCAATGCCCAGAGCCTTAAGAACAAAGCACACCAAATACATTAAAACTAAAAAGCCTAACATGTAACATGTGTATTTAGTACTCTGATGATGCCCTGAATTTGTTGGGTGAAAGCGCTTAGTACCTGGTCGTTTTATGGACTCATTTTGTTTTGTTTTATTCAATAAATCAGTTTTATGGTTCACTGTGAGGCTTTTTAGTTTTAATAGTTTTGTTCCATTTTTTCACACCAAATACATGCTTGGATTAACCACAATCAACCTGACATCTTAGCCATCTCCGAAACCTGGCTAAAGCCCCATATTGCTGACTCTGAAATATTACCTCCTGGTTTCCATATACACAGAAGTGATCGATTAAATAAAAAAGGTGGAGGCTTTGCTCTAATCTACTCTAACCTTCTTTCCTGTATCTCTCTTCAAATCCCAACTCCACAATTCAAAAATACAGAACTAACAACTAGTCTCCTTCATTTGAATAAACATAAGAATATCTGCATTATTTCCCTATATATCTCCCCAGGCGACAACATCTCTACCCTCGAAAATATTCTTTATTGGGCCTCAGCTGAAATAAAATATGAAACCTACATTCTAGGGGACGTTAATATTGAATGGAACAAGATTAATACACCTACTCCCTCCCTTTCGATCAACCTCTACAACTTCACCCAAGTAATCTCCTCAACCACCCGACCTAATAAAACTCACCCCTCAGGATCCACAATAGACTGGATCCTAGTCTCCCATCCAAACAAAATAACTCTCTCTGGCACTATCCCAGACACCTTTAGTGACCATCTCCCTGCTTTCATTCACCGTTCAGCAAATTCCACCCAATATCAGCACCTTTACTTACCCACTCGCAATCTCAACAACTTCAACCCCACAACTTTCTCAAACATTTTTAAACAAATTAATTGGCAAATCCTAAATACTCTCCCCCTCGACAAAGCTGTAGAACATTTCAATTCTGTCTTCCTAAATACTCTCAACTTCCAAGCCCCTCTAAGAAACAAAAGAGTCAAAGCTAATCCTGCCCCATGGCTGTCTAAAGAAACAAAACAAATCATGCACCATAGGGACAAATCCTGGAAGCTTTACCAGAAAAATAAAATGCCCACTACCTTGCTCAAATATACTCAACTTCATAACCATGTAAAAAAACTAGTCACCTTGGATAAAAAAAACTGCTATAACAAACTCCAGTCCAACAATAATAAGAACCCAACAATTCTGGAAATCACTTAATTCCCTTCTACATCCAGGGTCCAAAAATAATCCCTGCCCTGACCCAAGTATAACTGACACTGAGCTGAGCTCTCTTTTCAACTAATTTTTTACTGAATCCATAGCTAACCTAACCAAAACTTTCCCTAACAACAATCCTCTCAACTCTCACTCTTCAACACACAACACCCCCAAAAACTGTCCCCTTAATTTCCAGCTCAAACCAGTTTCTACCATTATTATAAAAAGGCTTTTATCCAAATTAAAGCCATGTTCTAATGCCCCTGACAACATACCCTCTTCCTTCCTCAAATGTGCTGCCGATGGTATTGCTGTCCCAATCAGTATCCTAATAAACAGATCCTTAAAAGAGTCATACGTACCCAAACTTTGGCGCTCAGCCTACATTCTTCCTCTTCACAAAGGAGGCAAAAACACAAATATTTCCAATTTCCGCCCCATTGCCCTACTCTCTCCTATCTCAAAAATACTAGAAAAATGTGTCCACCATCAACTTATGCCTTTCTTAACCCAAAATCAACTCCTAACACCCACCCAACATGGCTTCCACCCCGGCCACAGCACCATAACTGCCTTACTCTCCTTCCTTGAAACAGTCAATCGAGCTCAAGATTCTGGACTACTAGTTTCCACTGTATTGCTTGACCTCTCTAAAGCATTTGACACCATTTCCTATAATCACCTCCTCTGTCATCTCGCCAACCTTAATCTCTCCCCTAATACTCTTTCCTGGTTCTCCAGCTACCTATCTGACAGATCTCAAGCTGTCAGATGGAAGAACTCTACCTCCTCCTTCTTGTCAACTCCCACTGGCGTTCCTCAAGGGTCCATCCTCGGACCCATGCTTTTCAACATCTTCATCAATAACCTTCACACTGTCTTACCAGACTCAACTGTTATCCAATACACCGATGACTCCATATTAGTCTGTGCTGCCTCTAACCTTCGTGAACTCCTGAGTAAAACCCAAATAGTATTTTCTACTACTGAATGCTGGATGCACCAAAACCATCTCTCTCTCAACTCAAATAAATCTAAAATACTACTTTTCCCCCCTACCAGGTCTTTCTCTTATGACAAAAATGCTTTCAAAGTCCTAAGCCAATCCAACACTGCTATTGAAGTAGTCTCTTCTGCAAAACTACTTGGCATTACCATAGATGAACACCTTAAATTTGATACCCACATACAACAAAATATCAAGAAAACCCACCAAAAGTTGGGCATGCTCTACAGGAATAACCTCTTTCTCTCCAACCCCTCTAGGCATACCTTGGCAATTTCCTACCTTCTACCTTCACTACTTTATGGAGCCCCTCTTCTAACAAATCTGTCTTCCTCCAACATCTCTAAACTTGAAACTTGCTATAACAAGATCTCCAAATTTGCAACTAAATCCAAAACCTCTACTCACCATTGCCTTACTCTACAATCACTCAATTGGCTAGAACTATCTAACCATCTAGACTATCTTCAAATAACCACCGCTCACAAATTAATATTCTACCCTGATAAATGCCCAGCCTTAACAAACTCCCTTCCCCCATAC
Organism: Protopterus annectens; assembly: GCF_019279795.1. Classification (NCBI taxonomy): domain Eukaryota; kingdom Metazoa; phylum Chordata; order Ceratodontiformes; family Protopteridae; genus Protopterus; species Protopterus annectens. The sequence goes on along the minus strand of NC_056733.1, from coordinate 1,292,614,227 downwards.
ATCCCAAACAGACCTCTGAGATCAGATCACCAAAATTTAATCTCTATCCACAAACCCAAATGTCCTGCTGGCCAGCTTCTTCTCTCTTTCTCTCTAGCCAAGAAATAGAACTCTCTCCCTCCTTCACTTAGGACCATACCTTACTCTGAAACCTTCAAGACCCAACTCTTCTCATACCTGTCATCCAAACGGAAATGTTCCTGCTTACACCCTACCTAAATCCTGGCAGAATTCCCCTATTACTATCCATTCTCCTTGCTCCTCTCTACCCTCAAACTATTATGTCTACTCCCCGAAAATAGACTCTTTCTGATAGTCTCTGATTAAGCTACTTCACTCATAAGCAACTTCACTCATATAACTCCAAGTATGTAAATATTGTAAATATTGTAAATATTACAGTATCTCTGTTGTCAGCACAGCAACTTTCATTTTATTTACCTTTTTAACTATAACATATGCATGCCAACTGCCCACCTTCTAATGTAAAATAACAATTGAAACCTTAAATCCTTCCACTTCTCAGTTGATCATACTGTGCTGAATGGAAATACCTGTAACCTGTTTTGCTATTATCTGTTTACTAAGTTTTTTAAATGTACAATTTATGCAATGCGTTTTCCCGACTGTATGATTTTATACTTGTATTTTTACCTTTAACAGTTTGTAACCAGTATTGTATTGTATTGTATTTGCTTGTGGAGCTTTTCTCCCCGGGCCTCCACTGAAAATGGACACGTTCTGGCCCAGTGGACTTCCCCGGTAATCAAACTGAAATAAATAAATAAATAAATAAATAAATAAATAAGTCAGGATTTGTGAGACCATGTCTTCTAAGAGACCAGTCACCAGCAGGATACCACTCCTATTTGACATGTACTTCTCAGAAGTGAAGGTTAAAGTCAAGGGCCTTTGGCTGACCAAATTCACAGATGACTGAGCTATCACAGACTCCCCTATAAGACAAACATCTTACAACAGGGTCTAACGTAGACAAATGAGTGCTGTCAAAGTTGTGGACTAAAATTCAATGTCAAGAAATGCATTATAGTGCCTTTTGGGAAAACCATCACCTAGGCTAATTACTCCATCGATAAGACACACCTAATAATTGGCCTGGCAGTCAGGGATTTGGGAACATATGTAGGCAGTAATCTGGCCTTTGACCAACATGGAACCAAGGTCACCCAACTTAGAAAGTAAGGGTATGGCATTCAGGTCCAATAGTGCCACTTCATTCGGCACTTATCACACCCATCATTGAGTATAATGCCCTCTTCAGCATGTACCTAAACAGACATATACAACAGCTGGAACACCCACACATGTTTCTTACCAGGAGAATCCAGGATATAAATGCATTGTCCTATATGGATCACCATAAAGCCATATCAGTAAACTCAGTCTCCTACAGGTTACAAAGAAGAGATATGTGCCTGGCATACAAGGCATCCTCAGATCCAGCTCTGATGGAGTTTTTTGCATATCTGCAAAATGAACGGCATCAGAACCACTACAGACAAGAACTTAAAGTTTGCTTGTAACATAAATAAGACATGTTGGTGAGACAGATATGTGTCTCAGAGGATCCCCATGCTCTGGAACAGGCTTCACATCCCTAACCCTATTTAAGCATACCCTTGACCAATGGATGTGAAATCAGAAATTTACCCTGAGTCTTGCTCCCATGTCTGTGATAGACACAGGCATGCAGTAATGCCCAAACTAACATACCCCTCCCACACATAACCTTTAGAAGCTTCCTAACATAACATATCCCTTCCTAATAAACACCCATGAAGCAAAGCAACACAGCTAGGCATATAAAGGCTCTGGTGGTCCTTAGACTTGTATATACCAATGAAACTATGAAACTATGAACCTATGAACTAGTTTACCTGTATCCTTAAGTTTACTTACTGTGTTGTGCTGTGGAAAGAGAGAAGAGCTGTGGTGGTGGTATGTGAAGAGTGAAAGCCATGTTGGGTGGGAGAGAGTGTAGGTCATTATCTAGGAGATAGTTTAGCAGTTGGAAATGTACAGATCTTTCTAGGATTTTTGACAAGGGAGATAATATGGATTTTTCACTTTTATGTATTTTAGAGTTCATCAGTTTTCTACTGGAGTGAACACACAAAAGCTTGTTGTTCCTGAATACCTGGGAGGTCATCATTGAGTTAGTTGGATTGTGTGGACAGAGCCAATTCCAAACTGTCTGGTTTGGTTGTACAAACTTTATCGTCTAGATTATTGCCTAATTCACAAGCTTTGAATGGCTGTCAGCTAGAAGCTAAGTTATCACATTTGTACGACTGCCCAGATTTTGGTCCATTGTAGAGTCATTGCAGATGCCTATTGGCTGGTGTTCTGTACATTAGTTAAATTTATGCATCTGGGGGGAGGTCTGAAATTGTAACAATTTGTGATGAAACAGTTGATAACTACAGGCAATTTAAAACAACAATTGCATGCCAGACCAAAACACACGTACTTATGTTTTTGTTGCCAAAGGCAGAATTATCAATTAATGGATTAATTCCCCCACCCTCATACCTAAGAAACTGAGCTACATCTCTTACAGGTGGTAACATCACTCCCTCCAATTATCTCAAATTAGTATCATCTCATACACAACCGCTTTACCTAAACTTATATCCTGTTCACAGTCATAGGGCTGGGTTACACATTTATGGTTAAAGACATTCAGTATGTTTTGCAATATTTTTAGTATCATTTTAGTTCACAGGAAAGTGAATAATTTAGCTATTTCCATATATCACAGAAATGTGCACATATGTTTACCTAATTTATCCTGATACATTGGTAAAACCAAGTTTAAATTGTGGGAGTTTTTTGGGGTGTGTGTTTTGGCTGTATCACACACAATGTACTTTCTGGCATGAGGTCAAGAAGATCCTACAGTACATACGTAGAACAATGTCTTTAGATTAAAGATAAGTTCCTCTTAATATGCCTCAGTACAAACCTAAGATTATGGTTAAAGAAGGGCAGAAATAAATAACATGCAAGTGAAAATCATCCACCCTTCCCACAAAGTCACAGTGGCTAAAAAAGTTCAGAAGAAACTTGACTAAAGTGTCAGATGGCATTGGAGAAAGGCATCTAAACCCGTTAATGTTTTCACCCTAAGATAAGAAATAATACTTTGTATCAACCTGAAAAGGAAAATAAGGAAACTCATTGGTTTACTATTTTATTCTCAATCTAGGGGGTAGAGTCCAACTACTTAGCATAAGATTTATGCTAGGCCAGAAGGTATAATAGTTGTTAAATTAGTTTCTTTATGTAAAATGACGGGGTTCCTATTAGAACGACGAAAACGCATTTTGTTGAATGCGTTTTCGTCGACACCTAAAGAGCGAACAGGCAAAACAACGAAGCGGCTGTTCAGCGAATTCTTTCCCTGGGAAAGAAGTCGCTTGACCGCTTCATTGTTTTGCCGTGTTCTGCACTGTAGTGTGGTCTCAGGGATTCCCTTGTCCAGTATAGCTCCCGAGTGTGAATGTGCAACAGTTACTGACCTTAGGATTAGGGTGCGGGTTAAGGTAAGTGCATATGTATGAAAGTGTTTACTGCCTTTTTTTTTTTTTTTTATTTGCGTTAGATGTATGGTTGAGTTACGTGTGTATGTGTTTTCATCTGTTTACTTTGTTTTGGGGGGTTAGAATTAGGGTTAAGGTAAGTGTGTATGTGTTTGGAACTGTTTACGTAAATGTGCAACAGTTACTGACCTTAGGGTTAGGGTGCGGGTTAAGGTAAGTGCATATGTTTTAAAATGTTTACTTTTTTTTAGTTAGATGTATGGTTGAGATATGTGTGTATGTGTTTTCAGCTGTTTACTTTTTTTGGGGGGTAGAATTAGTTTTAAGGTACGTGTGTATGTGTTTGGAAGGGTTTACTGTTTTATTTTTTTGTTTTTGGTTGGAACAGCGATTTCTTTCCCTAGGAAATAAATCACTGTTCTGAGGTGTCGACATTTTCAGCTTTCACTGAAAAAGGGTCGATGAAAGATCGTTCGCTGTTTTAAGCATTCAATGTTTTAATATGAACCCAAATGACCTACTCAGAAATTTCACCAATGTCAAGATCTGGACATTTAAAAATCCAGGACAGCAGTTTATTGCATTTGGATAAGGGACATACATTACATGGATATTGGTAATCCAGAAGGATGTACTGATCAGTGAACAGCAGAATTATTTGACTTCTTTGTTGTATTGCCTATTCTGTATGATCTTTGAGTTTTATGGTTGATAATAAGCACGCAATCAACTGAAATTGTACTGAACATTTACAAAGTTATATATTGCTATGCCTGTATGTTAATGTGATGCTATAGCCCTTTTATGGAAATCTTTGCTGTTAAAAATAATGCCACCACACAAGTGCAGAAGCTACAATTTATTTAATTTATTTTATTTATTACACTGTTGACTGGCTCACCTAGATGGGTCACAAAGGAGAAGTGCTTCATGGGTGTCCAATATATCATGGTAGTTCAGATAAAATAGCCTTTAATGTTGAAACTATCTGCATGTTCAATGGAGATGTAAAGTATGCTTGAAAGAGACTTGTAATGGATTTTTAGCACTGCAGTGTGCAACACCCTCTGTGGTTACAAGAACTAATGTAAAATGGGGGGGGGCTCAATGGCCTAAAAACCATATCTTGTAATACTGAAACAAATAGAATGCTCATAGTATATGCAGCCATCACAGAGTAAAGATGATATTCATTATTCCTACTATTGTAGTAGCTTTTAGGATGTATGGGTTATATCCTGCCTGGGATACAACACTCCAGCTTTACAAAGCTCTGGCTCCCTCCCAACATTCACTCTGACTACTGATTGCCAGCCTCAAGGGGAAGCAACTCTAAGGCTTCACAGGATCAGCAATTGGCTACAGGCTTTATTTCTGGCAGATAAGTCCCCACGGGGGAACCCTTCCACACAGAAGCTATTGCCCTTTTACTAAGATAACATTTTATTTATTTTTTTCCTGACTAAAGCAACTACTTCCTCTTTAAGAATCCTGGCATATTTTTTTTGTCAGGGACCACTATTTTTAGTGTTTGGTGAATCTGACAAAAAAGTTTAGTTGGTGAAAGGGTAGCAGTGTGCAGTGAGCATGTAGTGTTTGTGGTTTATGTACACTCTTACCTATTTTTTTTATTTTTGTCAGTGTGAAGACTGGGTAGATATGGGTGAAGGCTGCCAGCCTAGCCAAATAAAATTTGATACATAATTCTGGCATTTGTAAACATAAATGTAAAATACAGGCTTATTTCTTAAATGAAAGAAAACACTGTAAAATGTTGAACTTCAAGATTGTAGCAACATTGCATCTGCTGTAAGGAAAACTAAGTCAAGCATTTCAAATCTTTTTTTGAAATTAAAATTATTTCATCACTGCCTTTGATGTTTTACAATTCGGCTCTGGTCCGGCTAGATAAAGGCTTCCTGCCTATTGTTTTAAGGCTAAAGTTAATGACCAGAAATTACATGTGGAATGTCCTTTATTGCTCTAAGTGTAAAATAATGTAAATGCAGTTTCTGTGTGGCCTGGGAACCAGGAAGGTGTAAAAGATGATTCAATGTTTAGCAGAACTGCCGTTTCAATTTAAACAGTGGGAACCAGAGATTATTGAGCATCTTTGTCTTGATATCCAACCTACAGCACTGCCTGTTGTCTAAAGTAAGTTATCTTAGAAGTGTGTTTTCTTGTAGAAATAGCTAGGACTATAAGGATTAGACTAAGTGTTTTTCTGTTATGTCAGAACTGTACTACTGAATTATTTTAAGTTTCTGTGTGATCTCTGAACTCTTGAATAGCACTGTGGTGTAGTAGTATTGTCTTGTGTTTTTAGTATTTATTATTAAATATTTTAAACCCTTTCAACAGTGGCTGGTTTATGTAGAGATAAATTAAGCTCTAGAGTACATTGCATATTTATAGGGTTTACTGTCTACGCCCTTCCAATATGCCTTGATTGCTTAGTCACACTTACCAATTGGATAATATTGCAGAGTAATAATTGGACACCCTTTTAAGGACCTTTGGGTAGCTGATAATTATTAGCTGGTAGTGGCAGTAATTACAGCCATATAGTCTGGGTATAGTGGCACAGCTGGAGAATCTGTGTCAGTCTTCCCCAGGAGTGTCTGTGAAGTTGTATAAATACTTATCTCAAAGTGTGTGTGTGTGTGTGTGTGTGTGTGTGTGTGTGTGTGTGTGTGTGTGTGTGTGTGTGTGTGTGTGTGTCAGCTACTTGGGCAGGGACACAAAGCACTGGTTGGACAGAGAGGGTACTGGAGGTTAGCTTGCCAGCTAGGCTGAGATCTGGACCCTATAGCTGTGGCAGTGGGGAGTCTTATTGGGGACCTGGGGAGCAAGGGAGCAACCAGCCCCAGACTGACTGTGATCTCTGTGTGTACTTAAGGGAAATTGTACTTTACTGTGTGTATTTGTTATCCTTTTCTCTTATATGAGACGCCCTCTCTGGTGTTAGTGGTGAGGACTGAGGCTCTTTGATTGTTGGGCCAGGGCATGGGGATCACAGTCAGCATGTTTGTAAACTTTAAATGCTATTCTGACAAAAACATATGGACTGTTTACGTATGCATTTACTATCATAGGGACTGAGAAAGGTTGTGTGAATGTGGATGTGCTGCTTGTGAACATTTTGTGACTACTTACTTTCTGACTCTTTCCCACAATGCTTCCTGCCCTTGTTATCTCTTCCTTGGCTACATCATGTATATTTCACCAATCATAATGTTGCTCCTCCTGTTGTACCTAGAAAGTAAAAGCAACTTAACAAAGAACCCTTGCCAGTGTTGCAGAGTATGTTCCTCAGCTGGTGGTGGGTGAACCTGCAGTGGTCATTTTTTGATCCACAGACCACTAACTTACCTATCCGGCTTAGTCTGGTGTAGTCCTTTCAACCACCATGAACCTGGGATAAGCCTCACCCTCTTTGGCTGGTCCAGTGTCCAAACTGGGTATGGTAGAACCATCATTTCTGAGTGATGGGGACAGGAGATGTGTCTCTTGGTAGTCTAGGAAGAAACCTCTACACCTTGCAGATGTCCCATCTCTGAGTCAGTTATTATTCATTGTTCTACCTGTAAAGAAAAAACAAAAGGTTTAACATGATTCTTCCAAAGAAATGGTGTCTATTAGAAAAGATAATTTTGTTAACTTAGCCAGACATTTGTCACAGACTTTGAATCCTGGTATTCACAATCCTTTATCAGGGGACAAAATTAATAAAGAAACCCTGAGGACATGGAGATCTGATTATTCTGATAGACAGAGAGAGGGCTTCTTCTACAGATTTCCAAACTAAAATCTCAGATTTAAAGGATATCTGAATCTCAGTGTTGAGTGGAGGAATTTTCTTTAAACCAGACCTTTGACAGGATGAATAAGATGTTTTATGGGAACAAATTGGGTCCCCCTTGAACTGAGGAGATATTATGATATATTACAAATAAATATGCCTCATTCTTCACTCATTCCTCATATTCTTCCAGCACTGGAGGATGTGTTATATACAGCTTGTAATAACCCAGCCATCAGTCCCTAAGAAGGCAGACAAATAAATTTTACTCTCACTTTAGATGGGATATAGCATCAGTACCTCTACCTTTGCCTGCTGGCAACAGATTGTTCCTGAATGTCAACCTTTTTCCTGGAGACAAAGAAGGCAAGGTGTTAGACTGTATGGGTAAACAAATGTTTTCTATTACTTTAGTTTTAAGAGTTCTTAATTACCAGGCATAAATGTAGAAGCTAGCTAGGCTATGTTATATAGATAGTCTGACTGAATTTTCTGCCACTCTGTCTGAAGAAGGTAGCTCTTTTCTTAATCCTATTCTTTCTATCCTTTTTCTGGTATCTAAACGTGGGAATTACCACAATCTCCTCATGGAATGGACCTACTCACACAAATCAATGTGAGTTTTATACACTCCAACCTCAAACAACTTCAACTGACTGCCTGGATAATTTACTTTTGATACTTTTAAGCTCTTATTTCATGAGGACATGCATCAGGTACTAAAGGAGGCAAGAAAACCTGCTAATAGAAAATCATATATTGGCAAATTGTCTACTTGATGTGTAGCTAACAACAGTCCCACCAGGGATTTTGTACTGCTGGTGCTGAAATGGTATTTACAAAGAATACCTAAGCAGACAAGAATGTACAATTTCACAAGTGTGAGTTACCCCTGGTAACTGTCAGGGGAAAAAATATACAGTAATTAGATTTATTTCCTCTGGTAACAGTCAGGGGGAAAATTATACAGTAATTAGATTAGTTGAAGTCACATTCTTGATGAGAGTTAACCAGGCTTGCTACAGTGGCAAGACCAGTTTAGTGCTAAGTGTTGTTTGAGTTTAGTTTTAAATTGGCATAGGGAGGAGAGCAAGGAAATGTCAGCCGGAAGTAGGTTCCAGGCTCTGCCTGCAGAGTTTGCAAAGATTGAATAACTGGCTACATTGTTAATTTTGGTTGTCTGAACAAGTAATCTATTCGAGGATTGAAGCAGTCTTGGATTGTTATAGGGAGTGATAATATTTTTAAGAGCAGGTGTATTATTTGGATTATAAAGGATTTTGTTAGCCATAATCAGTAGGTTATATTGGATTAGACTGGGAAGTTCAAGCCACCCAAGCTGTTTAAGGTTGATGCAGTGGTGTGTTCTAAAGGGTAGGCCAGTGGCAAACCTGGCAATGTGATTGCAACAGGTTGACAGTCTACTGAGTACAGTCTTGCTTAGATTAGAAAGAAGGGGGAAGCATATATTAGTGTTGAAAACAGGTGAGAGCGAGCTATGGCAATCTTAGCTGAAAGGGTTAAGGGGGCTTTTATTCTATACAGTGACCCAAGTTTTTTATTGATGGTCTTGATTGTTTGGTTGACATGAATGTCAAACTTCAGGTTATTATCAATAATGACTCCCAATAGTTTAGTGGAGGGGTCGGGGTGATTATTGTGCCATCTTTTGCATTTATGGTGAAGGTAAAAGCAGCTGACCTTTGTGCTGGAGAGAATAACAGCATTTTAGTTTTTTTGGGATTTCGCAACAATCGACAGTTGGAGAGCCAGTTTTCTATAGTATTAAAGGTGGACTGGGTAGCTGACTTCAAGTCTGAGGGAGATGCAGCTGAGCAAATCAGGGTGGAGTCATCAGTGTATTGGATACAGCTGACATTAGGGATGACTGTATATAAGTCGTTGATTAAAGCGGAAAACAGTATGGGACCTAATATGGAACCTTGCAGTACTCCAAAGGTGTTAGGTAATAGGTTAGAGAGATTGTTTTGCCAGAGAACAGCCTGCTGCCTTCCTTTGAGGTAGGATTTAAACCACTGAATGGCCGTAGAATTTAGACAGAATGATTGCAGGGTGTGAATCAACATTTGGTGATCCACCATGTCGAACGCCTTGGAAAGATCCAAGAAGAGGGCTGAGGATATGTGATTATTGTTTTGATTATTATTTATGGTATTGGTAAATGCTATTAGGGCTGAGGTTGTGCTGTGGTTTGGATGGAAGCCATGTTGGGTATCGGCCATGAGTTGGTTTTGAATTAGGTGGTGTATGAGTTATATGTGTATACATTTTTCCATAACCTTAGCTAGTGGAGAAAGTATAGCTATTGGTCTATAGTTGGAGAATTCAGTAGAGAAACCTCCTTTATGTAGTGGGATTATGTAGGATGTTTTCCAGATGGTGGGAATTATAGCCTCTGCTATGGTACGATTAATTAGTATGGAAACTGGGTAGGCAATGACCTCCGCTGATTTTTGAAGGTACTCGGCAGGGAGCTGGTCAGAGGAGAGGGTGGTGGGTTTTAATTTTTTGATCAAGGTACAGATAAGCGATGTGGACAATAGCTGGAAGCTGAAATAGGGTAGGTTTATAGGAGTGAGACAATCAGGGGCAGGGGAGCTGGGAGGTAATTGGCTAGCTAGGGCTTGGATTGCCTCTATGAAGAAATGGTTAAAACTGTCTGAAACAACTTCAGGTAATTTATCACTAGTAGTGGCGGGATAGGGGTAGACATTTTTCCAGGATGAAGAAAATTGTATAGACCGGCCCAGAACTTCTGAGGGTTGTTCTGCTTTACTGTCTGTAAATTACAGTAGTATTGTTTTTTATCTTGTAAAATGGATTTTTTAGTTTCATTCCTAGCTTGCCTGTATTTAAGATGATCATGTGGGTTTTTACTGGAGCGCCATAGAGCCCAAATTTTCTTTCTATTGGAAATTTTTAGTCTGGATTCTTTTGACAGCCATGGTGCAGTTTTTGCCTTTGCTCGCTTTGAGCAGGGTGGTGCATGCAGGTCAAGGATTTCAAGAAATTTGTTGTTGAATATGCAACTGCTTCTTCTAAGGGGAGGTGTTTTAACCTAGACCAGTTGCAGGAGTAAAGTTCCTGTTGGAATTTGGCAGGGTCAAAGTCTTTCTTGTTTCTAACTTTTCTGAGTAAGGGTTGTTGAGGATTGATGGCTTTTTGCTTAACTATGTAAGTGAGAAGGTGGTCACTTAGGTCATCAGGGAGGGTACCAGCAGTGTACAGTTGAGGGTTACTATTTACAAGTATCCTTTCTTTATGGTTGGGTTTACCTAGCCTGGTAGGGGTAGTTATGATTTGCGTAAATGTATGCAGGTTAATGTAGGCAGAAGAGGAATCTGAAGAACAGGTGCCCCAGTCTATGTTAAAGTCTTCAAGTAATAGGGTCTCTTGTGGGTAATGACATGATAGCCAGTGTAGGCTGTCTTTGAGTGTGGTTATATTATTGCAAGGTGGAATATACATACAGATGATGTTGATGCATTTACTTTTGTTAAGTTGCAATTTAGTGGCAAGAATTTCAGAGTTATTAATTTGAGGTGGTTGAATAACATCTAAGGTTACATTCAACTCAGATTTGTAGAGTATAGCTACCCCACCCCCCCAGCCCTTCCTGGAAACATGATCCAGTCTGTGTATGTTATACCCAGGTGGTAACACTTCATTGTCAGTTGTGTTAGGTTTTAACCAGGTCTCAGATAGACAGAGAATCGCAGGGCAGTGGACAGCTAGGAGTCCATGCAGGTCATGCACATTGTTATTCATGCTCCTAATATTGAGATGACAGGCCAGGAGGGAGTTAGTTGGCCTACTAATTGCAGCTTTGTGGTTTAGGTTATAGCTAGAGGAGGTGTATATATCAGAAGTGGATGGGCCAGGGTTGGGGTGAATGTCACCGCCAAGTAGAAGGCTAGGACTATACTTAGTTATATGCTTCAGGAGTTTGTTTAAAAGCTTGTAATATTGTCTAGCTCTAGAACTAATGTGCCAGGGGTTAGTATGCAGAAAGAGTGAAGAAGGTGATGAGTTGGTCCCATTGTTATTAGTATGGCTGAGGGTGGGGTACTTTTCAGTTGGGGTAGTGGTATGGCCTTTTGGGTACTGATAATCAATAAGCAGCTGATTTTCATACAAGGTGAGTGTGTAGATGGCCAGTAGAATGGGTAGTAAAAGTAATGTAACATTATGAAAGAATGAGTATTGTAGTATGGATCTTGTTGTTAATGTGACACAACAGGAGAAGATCTGATGGTCACTTAGAGATAATAGAGTGGGAGGAGAAAATATGGTAGATGCAAGTTGATAGGATGTTAAAACAGGGTGGTAAGAGTATGTAGGTGGAAGTTGATAGGATATTGTAACAGGGGTGTGGTAAAACACCTATAAATGTAGCAGGGGCAGGTGGGAATTGGGGGCAGGGAGGAGAGCGGGTGAGCCCAAGCGCAGCAAGGGCGAACAGAGTGGGGAAAACACTGACTTTGAGTGTTCCCTTAGGCTAGATATGCATGTAATGTTAATGGTAAAACTTTAACTGAAATGTTTATGCTATAAATTAATTTTAGTTTTGTTATATATACAGATTATTCAGACAGGGTAATTTTTAGCTGCAGTATATTGGTTATGAGTATGATTTACAGGAGTTTGTTAGGTTAAGAAATAATATTACAGTATGCTTGGGGCAAAACTAGTTTAAGTAAATTATAATTAGAATTGCAGTGCAAGGAGAAGTGGTTTGAGTTGAGTGCTGCTTGTTTTTCTTATACTTGATTTTGACTGACATTCCAGTAATGTATTTAAAAAGTAATTTATTGTTTCATGCCTCACAACCTTTTTGTTTCTGTTCTGTAGACCCAGTCAGACAAGCCCAGTAAACAAATGTCAAATAAAAAAATAAATAAATATAGTGAAAGGGATTGTGCAAATACAATGAGATGCCCTCCAAACCCACATGGATAGATACAGAAGAGTCAGTACTTTAGGTCATATAATATGTTCTACTGAAAAAAATGGATAGTCATAAAACATGTAAAAGTTGTTTCAAGAATACTCCATTAAAGCAAATGGCAAAGCTTCTACACAATCTTAGTATTTTTTTTTCCTTTTAGATCCCTAGAAGCCATTTCAGTCTACAGATATTAAAGCACAGGGCATGTATTAAAATGCCAAGCACAAAATGGAGCAAATGACACACATTTTATCTTGGTGAAGCATATGTTTAAAGTTACAACTGTATGACATAAGGGGGCATCATTTCTTGCTAGATGTCAGTATCTCTCAAAAGTGTTAACAGTTAAAGCCCCCAAAAATTACATAAGTAGGATTGAGTTTGTTGGTATATGACATGTAGACTTTGAAATTAGACAAGCATTGGGTTTGTTTAATGAAGTAAGGATATCAATTGCTAAATACAGCAGAACAATTTTTCTTCATTATATATCTCTAAAACATGTTCTGTCAGCAAATATGGTTATCCATGTGACCTTCAAGCAGCAGAACTTCACGTCTTGACATACTTGTCTCAGACGTTTCTGCTTAACAATCTCTGCAGTCTTTATAACATCAGTGGGAATTTTCTCTGACTTTATTATGCTATATTAATTCAGTATACATGCATTCCTGACAATGCATACCAACCCCACAGACAAATGCAGTACAATGCTGCAAATTAATGAGCTCATGTGGTAGAACACCTGACAATCAGAGCTCTTCATCGTGCCTGTAACTACAAAGTACCCTCCCACGCTGTACAACATAATTAACTGATAACATAGTACTGACTCTAAATTACAGCCTGCATTGTGAAATGCTAAGCACAACAACACTACAATCAAAATATTTTCTGCCATACCCGAGTAATAGGCCCTTCTAAAACAAAAGTGTTAGGCAGTCATTACATTTCAGTTTTATAGGTATTTTACTAAATACTTTCTACTGATTTTATTGCAGATCTTTGTTGTCTGGATTTTCAGATTGCACAAACAAAAGCCTTTAAATTAAATTTTTTTTTATGAACAGTTGCTACTCACAATTGAAAATAAAGGTTCTATATTATGTGATCGAACAGTCAAATATTCAAACACATAATGATCGACCCCTAAATATTGAACTGTCAGAATGTCGAATGGTTCAATGGAGATCTCCGTACAGTGCGGACGTGGAAGTTTTCCATTGTCTGCACTGTAGTGCAATCTCGTAGTTGGTATATTTAAGTTGCAGGGGTGTGGGGGGTGCAAGGAGGCTTGCCCCCCTGCTTAGAGCTCTTTAATGGTTTGTTTGGGTGTTTTTTTTTTGTCATTCAACATTATGGCGTTTCGATATTTAGGGGTTGATTATTATGTGTTTGAACATTTGACTGTTCGATCACGTAATATACACCCAAAATAAATGCACCTTCTCCTCTGAGACTGGTCATACGCCATCGGACTAATAGTTACTGCATTTCTGATTCTAAGAAGCTTAATACCAGGCACTTTTCTAAATACCTCCAGATGCTGAGTCCTGGATTGGAGATGAAAAAACATAGTACACTTTTTTTAGTCCAATTTAATTTGTTTGACAAAAAGAAAAAAACAATTGTTATTGGGCATTATTTTATTTTTTCATTTTTTTTTTGGGGGGGGGGGCTGGAATGCTTGTAGCCTCTGCTACTATAATCACTTTCAGAGCCATAATCATAGCTCTCAACTGTCCAGATTTTTGACTCATATTTTTGGTCCATTTCTCATAAAATTGTGGTTTTCTAGGAAATCACTGGCAATTTACTGAGGACTGAAGTCAGAAAATAATGGCAGACCCTTGATTTTCAGACTTAATATCCTTCAGAAAATTCATGCTATACAAAACCTGTTATTCTATCAGCTTTCTAGGTTTATATTAGCAATATTTAAAAAGTGTCACTATTTTTGGGCCTTTGACTCCCAATTATTTGTGACTTTGTCCAGATTTCTTGCTCTAAGAGGTTGAGCGGCATGGTCATAATCCTCCCCCAAAGAAATAATTGCAGACCTACCTTCTGAACTTCAACAATTAAGAAAAAAACATAGGTTGTTTTGTGATGCTCTGTGACTTATTGGGTCTGTATACCACCTCCAGTTTCCAATCATTCAGAAGACATCACTGACATCCTCAGGGTAGAATCACTTAGTAGTGTACTTATGTCACAGTGACACCTAAGCCTGAAACCAGGAAAAGATCCAGACAAGAAGGCAACACTGTGTACGAAGCTATCCTGCAAAGCAAAATGAAACACTTTGGCTCTCAAGGGAGACAGGTGGGAAGGCAACAAACAGAATGAGAAAGGCAGTGAGGTAGTATATAAGAAATTTTACAAAGAAACTCAGAGAATTTTATCAGTGCAAAACGGAAGGGAAAAGAACAAGAAGACCAAATATCAGAGTGAGGAAGAAACATCAAATACCAGTAAGTAGAGGGTGAAGAAAAATATATAAGGGATATTGCAAGTTAAAAAAATGGGGATAAGGAGAGAGTGACTGGCAAAAGCAGAAATACTGAAAGGCTGATTTTCACCTTTCACACAAGAGGATGAAATGAGAATGATATAAAAGACAAATGAAGTTTCTGAATAAAGCCATTTATACAAGCCCTTTATTTAGAAAAAGGTCATATAAGGAGTGTTGTAACAAGGGAGCTATGGCACTGGGGACTGAGAAATCTACTTATTTAATGTAACTTAGAGGAAAAATGTAGAAATAATTTGCAAATCATTAAAAAAATCATTGGATGATGGATTGGACTCAATGAAATGGAGAAGCTAGATGTGATATTACTTCACATGTATGGGAACATAAAAGAGATGGGTAACTTATTCCCACATCTCATGCAAAAAAAATTTTTTAGCAATAATCCATGACTGGGTGTCGATTAATCCTATGATAACCACACACAGTTGTTGATTATTGTTAATTATGCAATGACATTTAAGAAATTGATTACCTTTCTTAAATAATGTCATTGTGCATTCCCTCTGTTGCATTCTGATGTACTCTGCATGCATGTGTTACCTACATCCACATGTTTGTACTGTACATGTGTATGGCACTTACATCTCCATGCTTGCACTGTACATCAGTGCAGTGTAAGGGAAGTGAAAGAGAAGAAAGCATCCCCGTAGTGGGTTGTCTGTCTCTTTCTTTTAGTCACTTATCTACCACATTTTTCTTTCTCTCTCTCCATAGCCCTTGAAGCTATTGCAGGAAAATGTGCAGCTGCACAAGAGTAGAAGATGTAGTGCCTGAGAGGGTGCTGGGTGAGTACACTTGTTTCATACAAGGGTTTATAGGGTTAAATACTATGAAACTGTTCAGATACTAGATCTGTAGTCAAACACAGGTGACTCTTCCGTCTGTGAAGTTACTTAGCATAGGAGTATGAATGTTGTTGCTATTATACTGTGTGCGTGAGCACGTGTGTGTGTGTGTGTGTGTGTGTGTGTGTGTGTGTGTGTGTGTGTGTGTGTGTATATATACGCATGCGCACATGCACATTCTTTTATGAAATTGCACAAGCAGATCCCCATATTCAGGCTCTGATTTCAGACTTTTCTCCCTATGGTTGTCTAGTGTGACGTGGTTTATGTTCTTCCTTATCAGTATAGTAGGTAGTGTACACAACAGCATGTATGAGCTACACTTCTATCACAGACTCTCTCAATATACATTGTATGAGGACATTACTGAGTTTGACTGCAACCTTCAGTTAAAAACAAGCTTGGAATGTTCAGGCTTTGCTTTTGCATTGCATGTCATGATAATTGTGGGTTTGATTCCCCTATCAGTTGACTACTGTGTCATTATTCTGAGTACGGCATCTACATCAGTGTAATGGAAGCATTCAGCAATCTGTACAATTGTCTCACATATGCCATTATTGTGCATGTGAATACATGCTTCACAGGGATTACCTGAAGATCTCAATGTGTTAATGTTTTCTTTTTAGTTTATACAAGATGATGGCTCTGGGTTCAGTTCCTACCCTTGTCTGTATATTATGTTATCAATGCTTACTTGGATTATGTACCCGTTGCTGTTATAATATGAGCAACATATACGTTGCAATTATACATGTGTGTATAAAACAGAAGACACTGTAAAACAGTCGCTACTTTAAATATACACAGACAACAAAATAAGCACAGCTAACATTTGTAAAATATGCAAAAAATAAAAAAATTATTAAAGTTGGAGTTAAAGAAAATTATTTGTCTGAGAAGATAAAGAAATGCCTGTGAAGGAATTGGATACATAAATATACTGAAGGCATAATGGAAATAATGATGGTTTACTCATATTAGTCATAAAGTTTGAAACAAAAAAAATAATTTTAAAGCTCCACCAGATCTCACCAGCCAAGTATCATTGCCTCTCACCCAACAACATCTTCTAAACTGAGCTATATCACCATATCTTTGTCCTACTAGTGACAGTCTTACTGTTCCTCATATGGGTTATTCTGCTGCACCAATCTAAATCCCGACTCATGGAAACCTTTGCTTAAAATGACTACTGCTTCTGCCTACTCTCAACCTCTGTCTAACATCCGTCATTTATAGGTTCATAGACAATTACCAGACTAATGGCCCCAGGAGGCCTTTTTAAGCCTATGTATCCTTTTCCATTTGTAAATGACAGAATAAATTATCCATGGGCATATAGTTGTGTTTAGGTGGCAGAGTATTTACTTACAAGCTCTCTGTTCAATAGGGGCAAAGCTGCCAATCCAGGGGCAAATTTCTGATTCCCCATCCATTACTCCAGAGTACATTTGAATACAGCCCTAGAGAAACTATGCTGCACATGGATAGGAAGCCTGTTCCAGAGTAGTGGCAATCTCAGAGACACATACTTGGCCCTCTAACATGTTCTATTTATGTTATAAACAAGGTTTGGGTCCTTTGATCAGATATTTCTAATGCTGTTAGACATGTAGATGTGCAGCAATCCAATGGTATGGATAAGCTGGTGTCTTGTAAGCCAGGTACAGGTTATCTTTCAGTAGTCTATAGGAGACTGAGTACAAAGTTAAGGCTTTCAGGTGGTCTGAGTCCATGTGCATATTCCATGTGGCTTATGACTTGTATTCTTTTTGTGAAGAATCTCTGGGGGTGTTCCAGTTGTTGTATAAGCCTGGCAAGGTACATACCGAAGAGATAAGTACAGTGGAATAATGACATCTTTGAACTTTGTTACCATACCCTTGCTTATACGTTGCATAATATGGAATGATTTCTTTATAACAGTAGACACATAATGGTCAAAGCCCAAGTCACTGTCCATGTGTGTTTCCAAGCACTGGGTTTGCTTTCATAGACATATTGTCTATATTTTAATTGCCAGGGATGGCTGACTTTCAAAAGGATACTATTATGCATTTTTGGTATACAGTTTTAGATCATATCTCTAGCACCAATTATTAGTTTGTAACAAGCTCCTCTCTCCTCTGGAGGATATTAGTGTCATTGGGAGATTCTATAACTCAGTTACTTTTGTAGTCATGGACAATATGGAAATGTGTGGGTGCTGAGGATAATTACTAGTCTGTGCTCATCTATCCAGGGGCTTTCCATGTTGTGCATCTAACACAAATAACCCAAGTAACAAAGGCAAAGGGGCAAGGCGCAAGGGTAGGATTGAGCACAGGTGTGGATTTCATTCACAAAGAAATGAGTGAGTGCTGTATACAATGACAAGAAAAAGTGTTGTCTGTATGGGTCTTCAGTGTGGTGGTGGGGTACACAGAACCTTAATGTAAAAGGCTATGTGAATGGCCACTGACAGTGAAACTCTGCAGGCCTCAGCAGTAATTGTTGATACACTGTGTCTCAATCTAATGGACAGTTCTAGAGAACACATGATAAATGTTTAGGCAACATGTGCATGCACTCATCCACTAGAGATGGATCTATCAGGGGTTACACTTTTGGTATCAAGGCTCTAGCTAAATGTTGCCATGTTGCATAACAGCAATCAACATCCATTGCAAGATGTGCCGCTGCCCTTTTTGCCTTGACCCTGCGGATGTCCTCTCCTGAGTGCAAACACCTCCACAAAAAATGTAGCCATGGAAGTGTTAGCATTATGTGACCATGAAATAGTTCATCCACAGCCATGGTGGCTACCATCTCTGGAGGCAGTAGGTAAATGGCTTCATGGGCTGTGCATCATGTTTGGCAGGTGACCTTGAGAAGATGTATCATGTTTTAGTATATGAGTGAGTTTATCAAAATGATCATACATATGTGACATACACACTTGTAGGTCATCCCACACTCTCTGCATCACCATTACTACCTCCACCATAACTGTGTCTCCATAATGGCTCTGCATGTATGTTGATTTGTGTCTACTGATACATAAACCTCATGGGAGGGAAGTAAGCAAGTTTCTAATGAGTATCACCACCAATGGCCCTGTGCCAGTTCATCCACATCATAATCAGAGGTTGCAGATCCTCCAACGTCAGGCAGTGTCCGTTCCAAAGTGTTGATACCCGGGGTCCTCTTCAGAAGCTTGAGTTTGCAGAAAGTCAAAATTCATATGGTTGAGAACCTAAAATCGACTTTCTGAAAACTCAAAGCTTTTGAATGGAGATCATGGAACAGTGAGGATTGGGGAATTTGCCCTTTTCCCCATTGGAGTGCGATCTCAGAGTTGGTATATATACTATGCAGTGGTAGATTTTTGTGGTTTTCTGACGTGCAGACTCAAGCTTCTGAATGGGATCAGATACCAGACAATCATCTGTGAAAACACACACACAGAACAGAATAGTCTTTGTTAGTATGACCCAGTATTACAAGTATATGTAAATGTCAGGTTTAGAAATAGCTAACAGTTTATATCACATATGGAGCTCTCCAGTGCTTCGTTTTTTGACTGAAAATGGAATACTGCCATTTATTTCTAATTGGTGGTATGCACTGAAGAGCGATCAGGATCGGCCGATCACTGTCCCCTAATTCTTTGCACTTGGGGGTGGCTGCCCTCTTCATTTCATCCTTACTATGCTACTGGGAATAGGTCCATTTGAAAATCAAACATTTAAACTACATAACTTGTGCACATGACTGTGCAGGTTAAATCTCTGATGTTACTGTATAACCCAAATCAAGTAGCTTTAACTTGCCCAGTGACTAAGGATTCAAGAGAACTTACAGATAGTCTTAGACAGAAAGAGTTCTGCATACCTGGGGGATCTCTGGTAGATTCTTTTGCTGGACATTCAGACTTTGACCCTATACCCAGCACCATACTATGTAACCAGGTGAAGGTGTCAGTGCCTCTAAAAGAGGCGCGAAAGTCCTCAGTTTCTATTACAGGTGGCTTGACCAATGACTATTGACTAATAAACCTACCTTCCCATGCAAGTGGACAGCTCTTTTTTCAGCAGCATGTGTAATGTTGGTGGCACTATGGTACAGACAGATGCTCTAGATAATAGAACAAGTTAAGATTCCACTGTCCCAGGTTGTGGGTAATTTATATATATATATATATATATATATATATATATATATATATATATATATATATATATATATAATTTAAGTGAGGTAGAGCACTGATTGCACTGGACAAATTTTAATTTCAGTCCAGACTCTGAACACACATCAAGTGGATAAAATAATACAGTAGAAAAAATATTTAAGAAGGTGTTAAACAAAAAACCCTATATAGAATTTCTACATCATTTAGTGTGGCAACAGGGTCTATATTGAATCAGCGAATGCTGATTCATTGACCCTAGCTAACTGAAAGATGACAATCTTGAACACCCGGAACAGCGATTTTTTTTTTCCCAGGGGAAAAAAAAATCGCTGGGCTGGTTTTGGGAGTTTGCCGTTTCCTCCACTGTGGTGCAATCTCGGAGTTGATATATTTAAGTAGGAGGGGTGGGGGCACATTCCACCACATAGGGGGATGTGGGGGGCCGAAGCCCCCCACATTAAATACTGTTTTAAGTTTTTTTTTTTTTTTTTTTTGTGGAGCAGCGATTTTTTTTCCCCTGGGAAAAAAATCGCCATTCCGAGTGTTCGGGATTATCAGCTTTCGGTTAAGTAGGGTCGATGAATCAGCATTCGCTGTTTTAAGCATTCGCTGATTCAATATAGACCCTGGCAACATGCTAGGAGTTGAGAAACTGTAGTGAAAATGATAGTCAGTATGTGCTGGAGACTAGGTTTAGTGACGTGAAGCAGAGCATTTGCAAGTAGCTTGTGATGTGAGATGTTCCCTTAAGTTGTGCCTGAATGGAATCAAAGAGGTCTTTAAGATTTGAGGGAATATCTTTCCAGAGCATGGGCCCAAGGATGGAAAGGGAGTGGTTAAAGCAATGAAGTATGTTTTTTAGGTGTTTGTAAGAGAAGCTGTGAGTGGCTATGACATCTAAGATTATATGTTGGATCCTGTCTAAGTAAGCTAGAAGAAAGAGAAGGGCATGAATTTTCTTTCAGAAAATGGAAAAGTTGGGATCCAAGGAGGAGATAGGCTTGTTGCTGCACCAGCAGCCAGTTGACTTTGGCTAGTGTAAGACAGTGGTGTTTATACTTTGGTTAAAGGACAATAAAGTGGCAGATGAAGTTCAAGATTGTGTGGAAGGTGGTAGAGTTTCTTTTGGCAGCAGATGCTACAAGAGGAAGGATGCACTCAAGTTGGGCTAGAAGAATCCCTTTGCCAATGGCATTTCTTGTTGGGTGGGAGAGAAAAAAGGAGTTTTTGTTAGCTCAGAAGAATAGAGAGTTTGTTTGTGTGTTTTTGAGTTGATGGTGAAAGTTAGGTAAGAGATCAAGACAGACTTCTAGGTACTTGAAGGTGTTAACTTGCTCAATGGCATTGTTAAGGTGGTCAAGAATAAGCAGATAGGGTGCTTTTTCCTTTTACTGGAGCTTCTGAAGAGCGTAGTTTTAGATTTTGAGGAGTTAAGTAATAGTCTTTTGGTATTGAGACAGTTAATGAGGAAGAGGAAATCTTTTTGCAGATCATGTTGGACTGAGTGGGTTGCGTGGCTGGAGCAGAAGATAACCATGTGATCAGTGCATAGTAAGATTGGAAGTTGGGGAAGATTGAGTGTAAGCATATTTATAAAAATGGACAAAAGAAGAGTGGCCAGCATGGCACCTTGAGGGACTCCTTTAAGTAATGGACTGGTGGCTGACGTACTGTTGTTAAAAGTTACTGAGAAATGTTGGTGGTGGCAGGTAATTTTGGAAACAAGGAATGTTGTCAATGCTATTCAAACATGCATTGGGCATAGCTGCTGGCATAGAATGCCAAAGGGGGTATAATGAGATGGTAATCACCATCGATGTTAAAATGGGAGTTTGTGGATGCAAATGAGGGTAAACAATATAACAAAGTGATCACAGGCCTAAAGCAGATGCCATATGCTGACCATCTAAAAAAACTCCAGCTATAGTCTGTGGCATATCGTCTACTCAGAGGCGATCTCTGCTTAATATACAAGGCCATGTCAAACCCTGAGCTGTTGGACATGCTCCACTTAAAGAAATCCCAATCCCTCAGAGCCACACACTCCAGGGATCTAAACCTTGTCATCACAATGAACAAAACATGCTGGAGGTATAGGTTCCTGACCCACAGACTCCCCATACTCTGGAATAGACTGCCCATACATGTCAAGCAGAGCGCCTCCTTGGCCCTCTTCAAAAGGAACCTTGACGATTGGATAGGAGATAGGAAATTCACCCCGGGGATCATGTCAGTCGCCCTGCTAGACAGGGGTCCAGGGAAGTAAATAATGTGGGAAGAAATATCCAGGGAATTGTTATGGCTAGGCTTGTATAGGCCCTACCTATATATATATATATATATATATATATATATATATATATATATATATATATATATATATATATATGCCACATGGGTAAGATATTTTAAGTTTCTGCTATGCTATATAACTTCAGTGAGGAAGATGTCTCACACTTGATGAGGAGTCTGTGAAGAAGCAAAGTGCAGAGGAAGAGTGTGCCAGGTGAATGTGGGTACAGCATGCCATGGCACTGGCCAAGAGGCAGGAGCTGGTTCATAATTATTAGAAAGCAAACCAACTCCAACTGATAAAGGTGCCCCAAAGCAGAAAAGATAGAAAGACAAAATTCTGATGAAGGCTTAAGAAGCCAAAAGTGCTTATCGTTGCTAGGATTTTGTGTTTTCTAGTACGAATTCTCATTTTTATTGTTTTCTTTTTATTAAAAGAGTGGTTTTAACTGCTGAAGAGTTCACTTGGACCATGGTCGTGTATCCAGGTTCATAATTATTGGTCAGACTAAAGCAGTATTTGAAAATAAAAAGTGAAGCATGCAAACCTTCCCCCAAAGTGTGTTGTTCCATGTACAGCCTAGTGACACTGTGTATGACCTATAGATTACCAGAGTACATAGGGCCGAGTGCAGCTATTATTATAGGCACAGGTGGAGAGAGCCACAAGGTCAAGTGTCATTAATAGGCAATTATATGTGTGTTGGTATTGGTGATTATAACTTTATGCTGTGTGTGTGTCATAACTGGGGTAATGGGTGGAGTAGGATGCACTGGGCAGCTGGAGAGACAGAGCAATGCCTCTAGTGTTGTGTGTTTGTGTAGCTGGGCCTTGGGGATATCTGAATGGGTGTGCATTTGTTTGTATGTGTGCATGCACATGTTCACGAGGACATAACCTTAACAGATGGTACACCACTGTGCTGAACTCTTACAAACAGGTCTACGGCATCCACAGGAGAGATTTGTGCAGTCTGCATATATATCTGTCTATGACAGTGTCCTCTCCTGTGAGGATGACAGGCACTAAGGCAGCTTTGCAAAAAAAAAGGCCTTCCTCTTGATCAGAGATATCTCAGAATGGGAGGTGAATATTTTTTAAGGCTGGCAGTTGCATTTAGAGGTATCAAGACTAATTATTTTAAATTCCCCCAATGTTTTCTTGGGAACACTGGAGTTGTACTGAGCTAGGGCTTCTCAAAAATGAGGTTCTTCCCACCTGTTGATTAGTGACAATATGTCTGAATTCCCCGTTGTTCATCAAGGATGTTAGCATAGTGGTGGATTTATGTGCAAGTGCCTTGATAACAGAAGTTGATCCCTGTTTACGCAGATCAACTTCTGTTCTCAAGTCACTTGCACAAAGGAATGGTCTATAAATGGTACCTCAACCAGTCTGGAAATGTCCTACACTTATCTCTCTTCTCCTTGCCTATTTTCAGAAGCACACTGTGGTTGATGTAAAAACTATTGACACTGTTCATATGCATACCTAAAAGGGTAGCAGAGGACTTAATGCTTTGTGTATGTACTATGCCTGGAGTAATAAAATCCCTTGAAAAAATGAATCTAACATTTAATTGGACTTGTTTTGTAAGTCACCTTCCTAGAAAACAATATGTAGGGCAAATGTGCATTCAAAAATTCAAGGGTGCAAGCCCCCACACCCTCTTTACTTTCCCCCCTCTCCTTACTTTAACTGTTTCTCTAGTCACCCAACTGTGTGAGAGCAAGCACATAATGATGCACTACTTGTACACAAAACACCACATAAGTGAAAATACAAATGAAGCATGGATTTCAATGAGTGCCAAAGACCAGACAATATGTATGTATTGCACTTTCCAGAAAAAATTAGGATAACTGCATTTAACTGGTAAGACCCTTTACCCTTATGAGCAGACATGCAGGATACTCCATAATGAGAACTTATGTACTTACCATAACGTTCCATGTTAGTTGTCTTCTTCTCGCCTTCTTTCTTGCTTAATGGGTTCGGCTCCGACTCGGCCTATTACTAAAGCTCGAGAGCTATTTTTACTGGCTCGAGGCTATCCTATGTCCCATAATGACTGAGAATATATATATATATGTATATATATATATATATATATATATATATATATATATATATATATATATATATATCTACCTCTATACATCTAGGTATACAAAACTCTTATAAGAGCTACCAAGAAAAGAAAGAGGTAGTTAAGGAGATAACTCTCATAATAACACATCACAGAAGATACTCTCGGTCTTGCCAGGCTAGGGGATGGCGGGTGGGGCCAAGAAAGAAGGCGAGAAGAAGACAACTAACATGGAATGTTATGGTAAGTACATAACTTCTCAATGTTAAGTTGTCAATCTCGCCTTCATTCTTGCTGGATGGGACAGCGTCCCTAGCACCTTAGTCCTGGGTGGCTCAATGGAACAAACTCTTGAGTACAGTGGAACCAAAATCAGCCCTACTTCTAGAGGTCATGTCCAGCTTGTAATGAGAAATGAAGGTATGAGGAGAGGCCCATGTGGCTGCTGCACAAATGGAGTCCATTAGCAATCTTGCCTAAAAGGCTACTGAAGAAGCTAATGCTCTGGCTGAATGAGCTCTGGGCTTAATAGGGAGCTCTTTATGCCTCAATTGGTAAATAAACATGATGACAGAGGTCAACCACCTGGACAAGGTTACTTTGGAAACTGGCAGGCCTTGTTTCCCTTCTGCGTAAGACAGGAAGAGCTGTTTTGATTTCCTCGTCTGCTTTGTTCTATCCAGGTAGAAGCGTAATTGACGGTGAATGTCTAGACAATGTAACTTCCGTTCAGACCTATTGGTATAAAGTGGGAAGAAAACAGGAAGATCGATGGTCTAATTCAGATTTTTTTCAGAGAGTACTTTGGGTAAAAAGGATGGATTAGTCCTAAGTGACACTCTATCTTTGTGAAAAACAAGGTAAGGAGGGCGAACACAAAGGGCTTGAAGTTCTGATACCCTTCTCGCTGAAGTGATGGCTACTAAAAACAGAGTTTTCCAAGAGAGCAACTTTAATGAACAGGAAGCCACAGGTTCAAAGGGAGGGAGAATTAAAGACAACAGCACCAAATTTAAGTCCCATGGTGGGGAAGGATCTTTTACCGGGGGCCTAAGTAAGAGGGTTCCTTTTAGAAAGGCTTTACAAAGTTTGTGTGACATAATACTGGTCTCTGACAATCCAACATGAAAATTCTCAATGGCTGCCAATTGAACTCTGATGGTGGCTGAAGAAGATCCCATTTGAAAAAGTTCTGCCAAAAACTCTAAGACTGTATGGACAGGGGCTGTAAAAGGGTCAACTTGTTTCTCCCCTGCCCAAACAGAGAAATGCTTCCATTTGCTAGCATAAGTCTTTCTGGTAGTAGACTTGTGCGAAGCGAGGATGATGTCACGAACTGAATGAGAGATTGAGGGAAGCCTGGCTAGGGTTGAAAGTGGAGCAACCAAGCTGTGAGGTTGAGAGATTGGAGAGATTGATGCAGCCCGCCTGACTGATGTGTCAGAAGATCTGGCGCTGGGTCCAGATGCCAGGGTTGATCTAGTAGATGAAGTTGCAGGAACGGGAACCAAATTTGTCGAGGCCAGTAAGGGGCAACAAGGATCATTCTGGATCTCAAAACAGTTGCTTTCTGGATTAGCTGAGTAATTAAGGGAAAGGGGGGAAAAGCATACTGAAGACCCTGGGGCCAATCGTGGACTAGAGCATCTCTGGGGGGGGGAGACCTGGGAGAGGAAAGAGGGTGAAGAAGTCTGGGCACTTGCTGTTTTGAGGGTTTGCAAAAAGATCGCAGCAAGGCTGACCCCACCTCCTGAAGATTTTTTCCGCTACTAACTGGTTGAGAGACCACTCGTGGGGCATTAGAATGGCTCTGCTCAGCCTGTCCGCTATGACGTTGGACTTCCCAGGGATATGCGTTGCTACCAGAAACCGTTGAGAAGAGATCGCCCACTGCCACAGTCTGAGTGCTTCTCGACATAGGGGGTAGGACCTGGTTCCGCCCTGCTTGTTGATGTACCACACTACAGACATATTGTCTGTCTGAATTGCAATAGTCCCGGTAGGTAGAGAGTCTTGAAGGGCCTGCAACGCTAAAAGCACCGCTCTCATTTCCAAGACATTTATGTGCAGGTGGCTATCGAAAGGCTGCCATGTGCCCTGGACTGTCCTGCCCTAAAAATGCCCCCCCACCCGATCAGGGAGGCATCCGTTGTCACAGTAGCCACAGGAGGAGGAAGGACAAAGGGTCTGCCCTGAAGAACTTGAGTGGAGACCATCCACCACGAAAGGTGTCTTTTGCATGACTGAGTGATTAGAATGCTTTGTGACATTGGAAGCTGTTGAAAGGACCACTGGAAAAACAGCATCCATTGCAGGATCCGCATGTGAAAGCGAGCTAGGGGAAGTAATGTGATAGCTGCTGCCATGAGACCTAGGGTTTTTAGTATGGATCTGGCCTGGACTCTGCTCTCTTGTAGTAGGATTTGAACATGACCTCGAATGTCTGAAATCCTTTGTACAGGCAGTTTTGCTGACAGTTCCACAGTGTTTAAAATGGCACCTATGAAGGTAATAGACAGACAAGGTGACAAGGCAGACTTTTCGGAGTTTATAGAGATACCTAGCTCGTTGCAAATTTGGAGGGTATAATCTCTGGAATGAAGTAGCTGATGCTTGGTGGTGGCAGTAAGGATCCAGTCATCTAAGTGTGGAAACACCTGGAATCCTTTTCTTCTCAGGTGAGCCGCAACTACTGCCATGCATTTGGTAAACACCCTGGGGGCTGTGGTGAGGCCAAAAGGCAGGGCTCTGAATTGGTAGTGACTGGCTCCCAGCTGGAAGCGGAGAAACCTCCTGGAGCGCCTGTTCATTTTGATATGATAGTATGCATCCTGAAGGTCTATAGAGCACATCCAATTGCCCTGACCCAGGAAGGGTAGAATGGACTGAAGCGTGATCATCCAGAATTTCGTTCTTTGAACAAACTTGTTCAGTCTTCTGGGATCCAAAATAGGTCTCCAGTCCCCTGTCTTTTTTGGTACCAAAAAGAACTTGGAGCAGACTCCGGATCCTTGCTGGTCTGCTGGAACTGGCTGGATGGCTCTTTTTTGTAGCAGCTTTGAAATTTCTAATGCTGCTTGATCCCTCAGACTGGGTGGAATGTCTGGAAGGGGCCCTTTTGGTGGTTGTGGGGTATGAATAAAGGGAATTTTGTAACCCTCGGATATAATCAACTGTACCCAAAAGTTTTGCGTGAGGGAATGACAGGCTTCTGGGTACAGTGATAGTCTTCCCCCGATTGCCTCCGAAGGTGGACAGTCGGGCAACTCCTCAGGGGTGCTGGAAGGGTTTGTCAAAGAAGAATTCTCTGCTACCCTGATTCTGCGGACCCCCCCCCTGCCCCTCGGGCGGCATCTATTATTGTTCCCTCCTCTGCCTCTGGAGGGAAGCTCACCATGTGCATCAGGCAGTACTCCCTGAGGTTTGCGGAACCACATTTTCCCACCTTTCTGACTCTTAGGGTATGGTCTAGAAGGGGTAGAAAAATGGACTCCTACAGCAGATAGAGTCTTGCCTTCCTGCTCACACCTGGTCAATGTATCCTTCACTTGAGGTCCAAACAAGGCAGAACCATCAAAGGGGGTGTTAGTGAAGGACGCCTTGAAGGGGTCAGCAAAGTTGCAAAGCCGCATCCAGGCATGTCTCCTTAGAGCGACGCCCATGCCTGCAGCCCTACTCGCTCCATTGGCTGCATTAGAAATGAGCCGCATGGAGGAGTTTACAATAGAGTTTAGGGTCCCCAGCTGGGAGTTGATCTTTTCCTGAGACCCCACAGCTGATGGGTCCTATAAGGTATCACCCAGTTTCTTGAGAAGGTCTCTCTGGAGATGGGTGAAATGGCACAAATAATTCAGTGAACGCATAGCAAAGGTCGCTGAGGAAAACATCCACTTGCCATACCTGTCCATAGTCCTATATTCCTTATTAGGAGAATGGACAGGTACTGAAGGGTCAGCCAACTCCTTTTTAATGGCCGCCGCCACCACCATGGCTTCAACAGGGACGCCCTTAGTTAGAAACTGCTTGTCAGAAGGGGCTGTAATAAATTTTGTAGGCCTCCGGGGAGTTGGTTCCATAGTATCCTGAGCCGTCCATGCCTTTCGAGCCACCACATCCATGAGCGGGTCAAAAGGCGGAAACATCCAGGAGGTGGAAGGGCAAGAACCGAACGCATCCAGGTACACCGACTCGTCTTCAGAAGGGTTAAGGGCAGACCAGTTTCCCCTCTGCTTAAGAATCTCTAGGATGTCAGAAAATGAGACATCTTCAGAGGGGGACCTTGGGGACCGTTCTGAGTCATCCAAGTCAGTGTCCGATGTGACTGACTCAGGGGAGTCTATATGCTTCCTCTTGCATTTTCTCTTTTGAGGGGGCTCCCCTGAAGGATTGGGGAGGCCTCAGAAGAGGAGGATATGCCCAATGGGGCTACCTGTAGTGTCAGTTCTCCACGCTCGGGATCGAGAGAGCGGGTAGAGACTGAAGCAGGCACCATAGAGGGAGGAGCTGAAGGAGCTGACCGTGGAGCAGGCACAGGGGCCAGCACACTCCTCATGATCTCAAAGGCACCCCTATCAGGCAGGGAAGGCGGTCCCTGCTCCAAAGAGACAAGGACTCCTCCCAGCACCGAGAGGGATGGCTCCGAGGCCAATGTCAGGGCCGAACTCACCTGCGCCGAAGCTCCGAGAGGGAGAACGGGGTCGGACAAGGGTCCGATGCCACTTGCCCCCTCTGAGCCGATGAGAGAGTCCCGGTGCCCGAATCCCTCCAAGGATGGAACCAAGGAAGAGATCAGAGCCGACGAGGGAGCCAAAAGGGGTGGTATCGGCTCCGACGTTCCGACGGTCCCGACCCCTATGATCTCCGGCTCCGATCTCACAGGAAGACTTGGAGGAGGAATCGAAGAGGGAGTAGTTAAAGCCACTGCCTGATGAGGAGGGCTATGCAACATTTGGGCCAGTGCCTGCGACTTAAGTAGTCTGATAACCACCCTCTCAAGGTCATGGTCCGACAGCCTGGAAGACCGAGAGGAGTGGGACCTGTGACTCCGCTCCGATAACAATGGAGACTTCGGAGCCGAGTGGACCGATTCCATGGAAGGAGACCTGGAACGCTTCTTGCTCGAAGACGGCTCCGACAGCAGAGTCGGAGTCGACTGAGGCCTAGAATCATCGGTTCCGGCCGGAACTGATGCAGTGGTAGTAGTAGCACTGCTCGGCGACGGCTCCAAACATGGAGCCGACAGTTTGGCAGGCTTAGAAGGTTTACCCGACGAAGGCTTAGCCGGGGAACCTTCAGGCTTTAACAAGCTTCTCAAAATAAGTTTATTCCTGCTTTCCTGCAGGACTCTTGGACTGAACGCATGGCAGACAGAGCAAGAGTCCTGCAGGTGCAGAGGGCCCAAGCAATATACACAAGAAGTGTGACCGTCTGTCAGAGACATCTTCTGACAGCACGAGTCACACTTCTTGAAGCCCGAGACCTTAGTGTCTTTAGACATCCTGAAAAAGGGATGGCTGTCTAGTCACAATCAGTCAAACACACACACACACAAAAAAAAGTTGTAACAGACTAGAAAAAAAATATATCAAAAACCCCACACTTTTAAATACAATCTAACAAGGCACACACACAAATAAGAATGGAAGGGGATTGGCCAAGGGCCTAACTATTAGGTGAGGGGAAAAAAACAGTATCAAAAACTACCTAAGAGGGAATCCTAAACAGGGATCTAAGGGTAGTAACTAAAAAACACGATCGCTAATATTTTAACCCCAAAAAGCTGACTAAAAACCAAGAAAAATATTAATACAACCTGAGCCGGCAAAAAGACGCAACCTCGTAGCTGAAGTGGCAAACGACATCTGGGTATATCACGCCTAGCATTATGGGACATAGGATAGCCTCGAGCCGGTAAAAATAACTCTCAAGCTTTAGTAATAGGCCGAGTCAGAGCCGAGGTTCGGCTCCGAACCCATCCAGCAAGAATGAAGGCGAGATTGACAACTTAACATTGGGAATTGCATAAATCTGTGGCAGTATTTCAAGTCTCATCATTCTAACAACAAGGCTATGACAGAAGGATGAGCCTGATCTCAAAATGGCCTTTCATTATTTGGAGGTCTTTGTATCTCATTATGATGCATACTACTGAAGCTACTGCTTTTTTCCATCCGCATCTTATGGTTTCTCCCCAACAGATGGGCAGTCCACTTCAGTGATCATCATGGGTGTACCCTCTCCAAGATGGTTGGTTCAGCTTACACTTGTGATCAGCCTTTTTGCAGTGTCAGGTTTGTGCCCTGGCATAGACCACTAAGCTGTGTTCTTGGTTTACACAGTAAATGCAAATGGCCACAAAAAGCATAGGCAAGGAAGTTGCACCCTCCTTTGTGAAATAAGTTTCATCTTTATTTTCTAGTCTTTTTGATGGAAGTAGACCTGTTTCATGCCCTGTGTTACCATTATTTTGCATTTGAAGAAATAAGTGGCTGGCAAGCATCACTTGCATTAGTGTCACTCCTTGACAACCCCCTCTCTCCTTTAAAGCAAGTCCCATTGATGCTGCAATTTTAATGCTGGAACTATGTGCTGCATTCTACAAGCATGCATGACCTTTCATGGCTCTGTGCCGAATAAGGTGTGGGGGAGGGGGTAAGCCAGTAGCTACATGAAGCCGCACATTAATGCATTGTTAAATCTTAGTCTCCCTTTAACTGAGCAGGCCTGTGCAAGAAGTGATCACCTGCGTTTCCATACTTTGTCTGCCATGGCACATTCTTTCATTGGACTTAAGTTGACACTTAGGGCAAGTGTAAGACTTTAGACTCTCCAGCTCTTATTGTGATCTGTTGTAAACCAGAATCTGAATTTCATACAGTGGACAGCCTTACCACAGTGGTTGATAATTCCACTGGTTAGTCTTGATGCCTTTAATTCAGAAACTGCAGTTGTGAGACGTGAACAATCACCCCCTCCCCAAAGAAAGGCAAGACTTAATGTGCCTTTTCAGTCTAGCCTCCATAGCAGCACCCAACCCTTTTTCCATGTTTGCAGTTCTGTAACCTATTGGTATGGTGCTTCTGGGTTCTGCCACACTGGGCCTCATGTAATAAAAATGGCAGCTAAAATTCTGGCTTAGAGAGCTAGGAGTGTGCACTGTTCTGTTAACACGAAACAGAAGTATATGGATGATAGTGGTAATCTTTTAAAGCATGCTAAGATATCTGCTGGATCATGTATCAGGATGTTTGAATGATAAGCAAAAGAAAAATGTCAGGAAAAGCTTCCCTGGAAGCTGAAGAACTCCAAAAGGTAGAGAAGCAAATCCAATAAAAGAAATCAGGAGTTCAATGTCCAGATTTAATAACTGAAGAAAAGACAACAGCAAAACAACAAAGTTTTTGAGACTCTAGCTCTTTCTCAATGCATATACATACTAAGTCAACTTCAATCCTTCTATAAAAGTAACCAGCCAATCAAAATCACATGGCATGTAACTGAGAACATTTCAAAACATCCTATGGCAGCCCTATATCTTATAAAACATATTCAGAACACTTAACATACCTAGAGATTCTTTTGGCTTTTCCCCGTTAGGGGTCGCCACAGTGGAATTCCAGTCCACTAATTATTGGCAGTGGATTTTTACGGTGCTGAGTTGCCAGCCCATTGCCCAACCTTCAAAGAAGGCACACCCATTTACATATTTATAAAAATTCATGTCTAATTTTTAAAACTGGCTTAATACTATTAGTACTCCAGTCCTGGTCAAGTATCAGCTCTGAAGTAACTGATCCATCTGTATTCTGCTATTTCACTTTGTTACTAGATCTCCCTCTTGCTCAACTTGAGCAATTCACTGGAAAATCCTGAATTTAGACTTGTGCTCAGCCCAATTAGTTAGTATATGTTTACTCAACACATTGGTTTCTACTTTTCTATGAATATGAGAGAGATGGGCACCACTTTAAATTTAATATTCATTTTACCTATATAAAAACAGTCACGGCAAACACAATTAGCAAGATAAACCACATTTTCAGTAGAACAAGTACTTGATTCTTTAAAGGATTCTTTAATGAACTGAAATGGCAGAATACAGATGGATCAATTACTTTACCAGGGTTGAATAGTAATAGTATTAAGCCAGTTTTAAAAATTAGACTTGATTGTTTATAAATATGTATTTCTAGGTATGTTAAGTGTTCTGAATATATGTTTTATAAGATCTAGGGCTGCTATAGGATATTTTGAAATATCTCAATTACATGCCATATGATTGTGATTGGCTGAGTACTTCTATAAAAGGATTGAAGTTGACTTCATATGTGTATGCACTGGGAAAGAGCTAGAGTCTCAAAAGCTTTGCTGTTTTGCTATTGTCTACTTCAATTTTCATTAAATTTGGACATTGAACTCCTGGTTTGTTTTTACAAAAAGAAAATAGCTGAGAACTGAAGTACCTCAGTTTGAACTAGAAATGGACTAAGTATGATGGTTCAGCAGATTAAGGACATTTGCTGCCAGGACTCGGAGAAGCCTATATTAAGCAGGCAGTTTGACAGGGCAATATGCAATTTATTGGAAACCTCTTAACAGGAAGCCCGGCAATGTAAAATAATATCTAGATGTAGATGGCCATGTGCTCGCACTAGATAATGGGGATTATCAAGCACATCTCCTCAGTTAAGATATTAATAGGAAACAGGCAATATGAATTAACAGACATTGCAGGGTGGGCATCGTGATTATGAATGATAGGCGTTTATTATAGAATATCATTGTCTGGTACACAGCAGTAGTTTGTCTTATGACTACCATCACTAGATATACCCCAACAGCCCTAGAGTAATAGTTGCTCTGGTGTGGTCTCACTGAGAAAAAAACTGAATCAGAAACCTGTGACAGTCTTGTGTATAGATGTTAAAAATGAATCAAGGAAACTTTTGTGGAAAATGAGGTTTGTACATAACCCCTCCCTACCAAGAATAATTAATTGGTAAAAGAACAAATTTGGAAAACATAACTGAAATGCATACAAATGTCTCGGCTCAAGGTAATACATTAGTAAAAACAGGATGGAACTTGCAGGTACAAGAAAAATGGTTAAAGCTTTGAGACCTGCTGCACTTATGGGAAGGTATGGTTAACAAAAGCACCAAAAGAAACAAATCCCTCTAGAGGGTGGACTCTTAGTAGAAATCACATGACTATGCATCTGACGTATTGCAAGAACTGCAGCAGTACCATAGTGTGCTGCTGGCTCTTCCCACTTAGAAAGGAAGAGAGCAGGTGACTCATATGTTAGGTGTGCAGGATTAGAGTAATTGTAAATGGTCAACTCCCCAGCCATGGAGCATATATCCTTGGACTCTGCTATGGTGGGGGAGGCTCCTAGAAACTTAAGTGTGATGGCCACAGGCTTATAATATGACTGGCTTCCAAGAATTTAGCTGTGCTGTTTTGCATGGAAGAACCTAAATGTCTATTGTGCCCCCAGGGAAAAATCTTGCTGTTGAAGTAACAAGGATTTATGGATTAGTAAATAGCCATCCCTAATCAACTGACCTGCTATGATTATCCTTAGGGGTCCTTTCCATTATTTGGAAGCAGCCACTCCATTCAAGAGGCAAAACATATGTGGGCCTTCTAACTGGAGCAATCCACTCCATTATACTGGATACCGGCAAATTCTCCAAGTAGTTTGTAACTTCTAGTTTTTGGAGAACAAAGAACAATGCATTAGGAGCCATACAAATGTAATGTCACTGCAGATGAAAGTACCTGCTACACCTCATGTAAAAGTGTAATCAAAACACTTAGGGAAGGTTTACCAGCTGTCCCTCTTTAGACAGTTGTGTCCTGGGGAAAGCAAGCCATTGGCTAATATCTATAGATTGTTTCCTTGTATATCTAAAATACCTAAACTCAAATTTTACAGAAATGAGCTTTAAATGAAGTTTAGTAATTTGGGTGTAGTCTGTCCTGCAAATGTGCCCCCTCTGGGCATCAGAAAAGGTGGCAACCCTACCTTGGGTTTGAGCACCAAGTCCTGGAGGGCAGTTTCACTCAATGTTGCTGACATCAGTACATTGAGGTGTTTTTTGTGTACTGCAAACAGTGAGGTAAGGTAAGTTGTGAGAAGCAACTGCCCCAGGTGCAAAGTGTTGGGTGTTTTGTGCGATCAGCTGATCCTGAACCCTAATGGAATACTGGCTTTTAAAGGCTGGTATTGCATTTGTGATCAAACCTGAGTGGTCCATGTGTGGTCTAAACTGTGCTACAGTTTATAACTGTAGCAACTGTTTGCTACATGTGTATAAGAAATCTTTTTCATAAAAATGGAAGAAGGGTGAGAGTAGGGCACAAAGGATCTGAATGGCTGGGTAGGAAGGAAGGGGTGTGTGCTGTGCCTCTGGCAACCTGGTTGGTGTGCTAATAGAATCTTTTTCACTCTGCTCTTCAGTGGAAGAGCTGGGGTGGATTTCTACTAAGCAAGTTGCTGCAATGTAGAGATTAGATTAATACATTTTTTGTTCTTCCCTTGGAGAGTTGAGGGAGTGGGGTGCTGGTTCATGGTACCTTGCAATGGTTGAGTCAGGTACACTTTGGCTGCAAAGGAAGCCTAAAATGTTTAAGAGGTGGCTGTGTGTGATAAGCAAAAGTCTGAAATGCCTGTTTCATTTTGGTTTCTGCTGCTGTGAGCACTGAGCTCAGTTACAAGCTGGGTTATGACCAGGTCATCTGTCTCACGTTTTAATTTACAGAAATATAAAATTCTACTTGGCAATATCTTTGATTTACAATATGAATATTCTATTTTCTCAGCCTAATTTTATAAATTAAAATAGGAGAAGGGGTTAATTAAATCATAACAAATGTACAGAACCAGAGGGTCTGAAATGGAAGATGTGCTTGCTATCTGCTATATGGATATAGTTAGAAAAATTAAATTGTGTACTTGACTCTGCCTCCAACCCATTTGGCATTTAGAAATATGGGCAAATCTCACAATGTTGCCCCCAAGCACTTATTTGTTTTGCAAGCTATGTACCTGTTAGGGGCACTAATGTAGACACTGATCTGAAATGTACCAGTACTCCTAAATGATGCAGTACTCCTAAGTGATGCTGTAGAGTACATAGTATGCCTGGTTACACCTTTGGTCTGATGTATCAATCTGAATTTTCTTTTTAGCCAAATTGTACATTAATCACATCAATGTCAATATGCATAATATATTTACAGGTTTGGATACTTCTTTTTTATTGTGTCAAATCACAGCAATGTGATTCCGGGGATAAAGTCTGTGTGCAAGTCAAGAAAAGTGTCTGCAACAGGATAAATTGCAAAGTCATCTATAAGGGAAAAGACAACACCCAGGTTTGCTTTACAAATGGATCAAGGATCTGTATTTGCTTTATTGGTTACAGTTTTGAGATGAATGCATGTTTGTGATTTATTTTCTGTAGTGTTATCTGTCATCACTTGAGCATCACTGAGTCATTTTCATTTCTGTTATGCTGGCAAATAACTTTTATCCCATGGCATCTCCCTTGTTTTATAATGTAGTTCTCTGCTACAGTTTCCTTTTACAACTGTCTACCTAGATTGCTGCAGATTGGGTAATGCATAAAATGTTTAGATAATGCATCTGATTTTCATTTTCTGGAAGGAGTTGTGATTTACGTGGGTTGCTCAAGAAAAGTCCATGGTACGTGCATTCATTTCTGAGAGTAAAATATGAACACAGTGTTCAGTATGCAAGTAGTTTTGTGGTGGTACACCTCACCTCGACAGGTACAAACTGTCCTTAAATGTGACAACCTCTCTAACATCACTATTTGTGAACATATGGTATTGTTCCAAAACAATTAACATGGTTTGTTACCCACTGACATCAAGATGGCTAACACTGATGGTTTGCATCCAACCTCTGTCAAACAGGGTGAAGTGAGCACAACCTGGTGCCAAGTGCATAAGGGGAATATACTGTCCTGCTTTCAACCTCCATACTGGCTACTTGTCTTTGATCATGTACTTCCACAGGGTCTGGTATTACTTCTCTTTGAAGTAATAACTTCCATTGCCCTTTCATCTGTTAACTTCCTTTTACCTTCCTACCAACAGTGGAAACCATATGTAACTGGGTCTCATCTGTTTAAAGAGGCACTTTTACCATGTGGAAGCAGCACTTTTCTATGTAGCATTTTGTGTTTAGCTTGACTGTGTTCTGTAGTCTGGGTATGTGCATATTCCAGCACTTTTTGCAGCAGTTTCTAGTATCTGTGCAGGAGAGGTTAACAGTTCTCAGCCTGGAAGCATTGGCAAACCTGACCATTTTCAAGAATCCAATTACTGCTGTTGAAATACTGCATTGGCATTTTAAAGAAAAATGTTTTTTATTCACTGAATAGTAGTGGCAGGAGCTGATAATGCAATTGCTGAGATGACTACTGTAACTATGCCGGACTTTCCCCAATCCACTTGGACAGTTTCTTTTGGCATATTGATGTTTTGATCTGCTCTGCATTTGACTTTGGTATAAACTTAGCCTGAAATGGTTTCAGGTTTGTATTAACAGTGAGAAGTGTATGCTATGGGTGATGCTTTTGTGTCCATATACATGTGCCAAAGCTGTGCTACTACATTTGCTAAACTTAACGAGTAACGGGTGAATGGAATGCATGGCTTTTCTAGGATGGCACTTCATGACTTACTGATGTGGAGCATATACTTCCTTAGTTGTCACTGCCATACAGCACTTTCCAGTGAAAGTTGGAGTGGTGATTTGGAGATGAGTAATGGTTCAACTGGTAAAATGACATTTGTCTCAACAGTGGTGCATTGCTCTGTGTGCTTCCCTTAATGTGCGACTGCTTATCAGTGTCCTCTTTAAGGCATTGAACAGACTGGCATGGTATTCCACAGGTGGAATTGTGGATGATGAGTGCTAAGAGAATGGGTTACACATGGTATCTCAGTTTCCTGTGGACTCGTCTGATGCTGAAGATGAGAAGAAATATTTCCCCACTATCTTTGTTTGATGGACCAGGATTCCTGCCAATTGTCTTCAGCTACTCCAGCTATTCCAATCAATTCAGCATTAATGGTTCTCATGGTAACCCCCCTGAAAGGCACAACTGTGGCAAATTTGCAATAGTTTTTACACTGTATCTGCTTTCATCACATTTAATATTTGACAGTAGTTCTGTAGACTTCACTGTAGTACTCCAACCCTTATCAGATCATGTTTATCATGGCTAGGTTAGGCATAATCACAGTGTGGTGTGGAATGTCACACCACACCCATTGTTATGTAATGCATGCAAACAGAATTTATTTTGCTAACCTCTTCGCATCTTTGAAACAAGTCATGTCATTAACAGAAAGCATCTGCATCAGTATTGTTTCATAGTCATGATTTCACCTGTCATGTAACAGTCACTGTTATTGAGTAGACACTGTACTCGCCTAAATTCCATTTCTCCAGAATGGCAAACTGAAATCTGACTATTTCAACTATGACCTGCCTAGAGACTTTATAGCCACCCTATCATCCAGTACTGCTTGGTGTAACTATTGCACCATCAGTTGAGATACTAGACACTACTTTGAAAGCCATATACTTCCTCTTCATGTAAACTTTTGTCTACAATGTTATGTGAACACAACATAAGGCACAAGTATTCCAGTAGTAGGTAACAATCCCTCCCCTTGCAGGATTTCAAGCCATCTATACTCACAGTACCAGTATTGTACATGGTCAAGTCTGTAGGAATGTCCCATCCAGAGCTAGATCATAGTTGGATGGGGACCTAGGCAGGGTAAAAATACAGCTGTATAGCTCACTGGATGCAAGTGTCTTCTGTCTGGGACTTGCAAATGGAAGAATCAAATAGTGGGTTACAGCAGCTCACAGTACATTACACTGTTGTAGCCCAACAGAGTGCATTACATATCTATGTGCCTGAACAATGTATTCTGACCACTGTAGCATCATTGTGTTCTTACACCCACTTCATTCAGAAATACACATGTCTATTATAGTACTCAACAAGCCATATAAGAGTAGCTCCCTCTACCAGTTGTTGACCGAACTATAGTTCAGTGCGCCACACTCCGAGAGCATAAGAAATGCACATCGTCATAGAGCTTGGTATGAGCAAGCTTCATCTGTCTGCGCAAGCACTGTGGCTGTCACCTACTTAATGTCCTGTGGAGATGGAAAGATTGGACCCTTGACACAAAGCAATTCATTGGAGCTTTAGTCTGCTGCTGTTTGCAAACTAGCAACTATGTGAAGGGTGCAGGAATTCAAGAATTTGCTAACAGGTACTGGACACAGAAGTACCTATCTGGTGAAATAGCTCAGAACTGATGGGATCAAAACCAGTGCTACATAACAAACATGCTGTCATCATTAGCATTTCCTTCCTTTACACCATAATGGGCTTGTAAGCAGCTGGTGTAACAAATTAAGCCTACTGTTATCTGTAGAGTTTGACTGTAAATGTCCCACAAGCAGAAAAAAAAAGTAAAAAAAATGACGCCTCTTCTGTTCAGTCTTACTACTACAACATGGCTTCTATAGAGTCTGTACTCAGAAGACTGCAAACACAAGAACTCCCAATGACAAAGGCTAGAGATGATGACTCAGATGGAGGCGTTAGCTGCAGAGCAGGTAGACATTTTACCTGCTGCAGAGCAGCTTTTTATGGCTGGCCAGACCTACTACCACCACTGGGGCCTAGGCAGCTGGATCTAGCTGGCCATATATCTCTCTAATAGATCTGTGTGTATATCTGTATATATCTATAACCTATATCTCTCTATCTAGATGTAGATATTGATATCTAGCTATAGATATAGCTACTTGGAACATGACAAATAGGCTATAAGCCATCACTTTGAAGAGTACTACTCCAAACTTCCCTTTTACAGTCATGAGAAAATGAGGCCTGCACCCACTTGCCCTAGGATTACTCTTATGGTACTTGGCTGCTACTAAGTGATTTGCAAACCTTATTGGAAGTTCTCAGTGAATCATGGCTGACCCCATAGCATGTATTTAGCCAGCACTACTACTGTTTGAAAGCTAGTTGCTTGATGGTTCAGAGGAATTTAACTGATTTAACAAAATCTCATTTATCTGTCATGTGGTTAAACCTTTCAAGTTTCAGACTTGATATACAAGGCCTAAATTCTGGACTGCTGTCTGCCCATGTGATTTTGAGCAACACTTTTGAGCTTTCAAGGTTTGAAAGCATACACTGCTTGATGGGCAACTGCCACATAAAACCAGGGTTTGAGTTGAGGAGAAATACTTGAAATCCCACTCAAAGACAACAATCAGTACTAATCTTCCAGCAAAGCATCCGAAAACCAATAGCTGCTAAAACTAGTAAGCCAAAACTTTTAAGGTGATAATTTGGTAATTTCATTTGTAACATGTCATTTGAACTGAAAGTAGCAGCATGAGCTTGGTGCCCATTCCTTAAATACCGGAATGCCCCACACCAAGCCTACCAGCAGTCTGGGAACAAATCACTCGGAGCAGCAAACTTCATTATGATGACAGTGGCTGGGTTGAAAATGATAAATGAAAACCAAATTTGTAAAGATTCTTGGAATATTTTGGCACTGATTAATGGAATAGACCATAATCCTGATGACATTAACTACTGACATCAAGGATTTATACAATTATTCTGCAGGATTTAGGCACAGAATGGGTAACAGTTTTTATAAATGAAAGGATACTACAAGTTGAAATTAATTTATATGCTGAATACTTGAACTTATATTTTTAGGGCACTTTGAAGAAATCTGGAGTAGCTATGAATTCACCATGTGGTGATGTTTTTGCCAATATGGTGGTGGCATTTGGGTAGCACCACTTCCTTTTTAATAGTGAATTTAAGAACAACTTTCATTTATACATAAGATACCTTGATATGTTTATATTATGGAATGAAATAAAAATAAAGCAAATAAATGCCAAGTAATGGAATCCACCAGGAAGAGTCACACAACCGAAACTAAAATCCACTCTTCTTTATTGTACAAACACAGATTTAGCGCTTTCATCCACAGGAATGTGGACTTCAGCAGAATACATTTAACACTTAATTAATCATTTAAATTTAAATACTCATTTTTCTGGCACCGAAAAACAGAACTAAGATTACATTTAGACAAGGGAATTGTAATTCTAAGTTTGTTATATACATGGCTAAGTGCATGACATGTTCTAGTTACTATATAGGCAAAACAGAGAGGCCCCTCAAAAAAAGAATTTATGACCATCTATATAATATATGAAGGAAAGACAGTAATAATGTTTTATATAGACATGTGGAAAAAAATGGGGACAGCCATTATTTTAAGTTTGCCATATTAAAACAGATTAGATTAGGTCCTCGAAGGGGCAATTCCAAGGCAATATTGAGATACAGGAAGGTCAAGTGGCAATTATTAACAGATGCCTCAAATATGCCTGGTTTAAATGACCACATCTCTATTAAACCTATCCTACAATTGCAGGTATAGGTATTTTTTGTGGGTTTATTTACTGTATATTTTTTGTGTATTTTTTATGGGTCTATTAGAGTTTATTGGGAGGCATATAATGTGGGATAATTATATGTCATTTTATGATCATCAATGAACATTTTCTTCATTTTTATGATGTTGATGTATATGGTTAGGACATTTTTATGATGTTGATGTATATGGTTAGGGACATTTAGTAGTTCATTGGTACATGCACACATGAAATGTAGAGTTTGAGCTAAATATTTATTAGATTTTATAAGTAGTTCATTAGTACATGCACACATGAAATTTAGAGTTTGAGCTAAATATTTATTATATTTTATAAGTATATGAGTTTTTATTATATCTAGTACTGTTTATATGAATTCAGTGCACGTTCACTTTAAATTGAGCAATGATTTTATCAATTAGTATTCTTGGTGCCAAAAAATGAGTATTTAAATGATTAATTAAGTGTTAAATGTATTCTGATGAAGTCCACATTCCTGTGGATGAAAGCGCTAAATCTGTGTTTGCACAATAAAGAAGAGTGGATTTTATTTTTGGTTGCGTGACTCTTCCTGGTGAATTTTTTATTACTTGCTTATTTTATTTTTTATTTCATTGGTTGACTAAACACTTTTTATTGATTTATATTATGGAATGGTAAAGTTGAAAAGATAACTAATTTTATTTTTAACATTAATGCCACACATTTTGAAATTTACTTGTGAAACCAACAGTGAAAATATGGCATATCTTGATGTGTCGTTGAGTAAAGATAGAATCAATAGCAGCCAGATCTCTACAATTTTTAGAAAAGCAACCTATTCTAACAGTTTTCTACATTACAGTAGTTTCCACCATATGCATCAGAAGCATTCGATTGTAAGAGGACAACTGGTTAGAGCTTCTAGGAAGAATTCTTTGGATACACACATTATGGAAGAATGTGCTAATTTTAGTTGACATGTTTACTACGACAGGATACCTTACTGACCTTTTAAGTGAATTAGTCACTGAAGTGACTTTGAAAAGACAGTGACTATTTTAAACTTATTTAAGTAATGAAGTTACTGAATCTTCTCCTTGATTTAATTCTGTCAACTTAGAGATTTCAGTAGTGGATGGTCTGCCCAAAACTAATGCAGATTTTAAAGAATGAGCTACCTTTGTCACTACTTAGTAGTGAATCTCTTTTATTAAAATCTATTTAATTAAAAATTGACCATTGCTAGTTGAGGATGGTTCCATGAGGAACCTCTTTGGTGAGGGACCAGTCATAGTTCACCGTAGAGCTCCAAACTTGAATATTTTGGAAAGGAGCATGAGTGTTAAAAATAAGAAGGACGAGATGA
Organism: Protopterus annectens; assembly: GCF_019279795.1. NCBI lineage: Eukaryota > Metazoa > Chordata > Ceratodontiformes > Protopteridae > Protopterus > Protopterus annectens. Next base: position 1,292,572,059 of record NC_056733.1, on the reverse strand, counting down.
AAAGATGTGGGTTTGTCGTTATTGCAGTAAAATAAAGGAGGGCTATTTTTTTAGTTAAATGGGTCCAGGTTTCATATTAGGGCTAAGTTTAATTGTGAAACTAAGGCAGTCATTTATATTGCCTTTTGCCAAAATGTACTGATTTTTATGTGGGCAAGATGGACCATAAACTTAAAACTAGGATATATGAGTACGAATATAATATCAAAAAATTGCCCAAATAGTGTGTTAGCAAAACATATTGATTTTCCTTGACATCACCTTTGTTATATGACAATAGATTCAGTTTGTAGGAATGTGACAGTTGGCCCACAAGCACTTTTATTGGAAAAGAATTAATTAATATGGCAAATCAGGCTGAATGCCAGAGTTTGGCCTGGTTTAAATAATTTTCTATAGTCTGCCTTTTAAAAGTTAAAGCACTTGAATGGTAACATTTTTTATATAATACATAACTGATCCAAGTATAAGATTTTAGTATTAAGTATTTGCTTTTTGAGGAAGTGATTTCAGCTTCTATGAACATCCTGGTAAGTTTCATATATGGGGACCAACAGAGTATTCCTGGAAATGGGGGGGCTGCCAATACAATTGCAATTAGGTAGTCTTTAGCTATTGGGTCTTCAATTTTGATTTTTACTAAGCAATTGTAAAGCTTGGGGGGGTGGAGGTAATATGCATATATTACTCATGTTTTGTTACTAGAAGCAGGAAAAGTGAGGGTGGTATGTGGAATTCTATTGGTTTGTAGAGTTTTAGAAAAAAAACAATTATGAACGCGCTTCATCTATGAGGTGAGTTCCCTTTCCTTGTCTGTTTTTATTAAAATGTTAAGTTTGATTTGAGTATATGCATGTCCTTTCTTTTAGTATTTTGGATGTACCTAAATGTGAGTAAACAATCTTGCTGTGAATGGATTTGTATTAGGTGTTGATCATTGATAGTTGTGATATGGTATACACCAATAACAATGTATATGTATAATGTTCATTCATTCATTGGTGGGTAAATTTTCCCTTTGACCATTTTGACCAATAAGATAGAGGGGTGAATTTAAGGAACAGTATTGGGTTGTACATTATTTGCAAACCAAATGAAGATTTTTCAGCTAGCTGTAAATACCAATCACTATAGAATGCATTGTATTTATGTTAATTACTAGTAATTATCTAAAGTTCTTTACTTTAATGGATGAAAGCACTAATCTTTGCTCATTTTTTGAGTGTTTATTTGTATGTTAACGTTTGTATTAAGTGGACTCTTTTTGTTATCTTCACAGCTGTTCATTTTTCTAAGGTTTGTGTTCTCCATTCTTTTTCATTCAAAATGAACTTGCACCATAACAAACACTGAAGGCATTCAGACTTTCTTAATTTACTGCACTGATGCAGTTCAAATCCCACTGGTGCATTTCCTGTGATCTCAATAGCACAACCAACTGCATCCCACATGACATCAGCAGATCACCAACATTCCCCAATACCCACTGCATTTACTCCTGAATTAACATAATTTCTCTACTTTGCTCATGATCTTCACACTTAACTGCAGCACTGAATACAGCAAAATAAAATCATTGTCTGGGGTCTGCCTTTCATGCTGTGCTGGCTTGACTTGGAGTCCACAGGGCTAGTCATGCAAGCATGATCATCTCTATAGCACTGTAAATAAAACATTTAAAAACTGGACCTACAACTCCAGGTAGCAAGCAGTTTATTAATTTGTTAGCAGTCCAGTACCAGGCATCAGGTGACTTACAGGAAGGGTAAAGCCTCACCTCATTACATAAATGAGTGCAAAGAGGAGAATGGAAAGAAACTGAAAAATTAGAGACTGCCGCAGTATTAGTAAATGTGTATCTGCAGCAGAGCTTTACTAACAATTCCTCTTAAGTGCTGCTCTGAGTTATTTTCCATAGTACTATAATGCTCACACTCTCTTCTTGTACTTAACACATGCACATTTTTACCACCTATAAAATGATCCAGCATCCATTTGCCTGTATAGTACTAAAAAACATTCTCCTCAACTATTCCCAGTTGGTCATTGTGATCCAGTGACCAAAAACTTTTGTCTGTCTAAAAACATTTCAAATCTGCTGGGCTTTGTCTGTACTCTAAGGTTGCTAAGGCCTAGAACTCCTTACCTGCATCCCCTCCCTCCCACCTTTTAAGACCACTCTGAAAGATGTAACTAAAATCTGGCCCTGTTCTTGCTCAAAACTAGGATAACATATATCCCTAAATGTGAACAAGTACCTTTTAATTCCTTATGCCTCCTTACTCTCCCTTTTTCACTTCTATCAAATTCTCTTCCCTGACTTTGTAAATATACCATATGCCTGTTTTTCCCTCACTTCATTGCAATTCAGTTTCTCTATAAACTATCTAAAATTTCTCTAAATATTAAATGATTGTCATAACTTGTTATAGCATTGGTTAAGAACTGATAATTATAACTGGGAGCGTTTCTCCCCAGGCCTCTCCTGAAAATAGTCTTCTACCCAGCTGGATTTTCCCAGTAATCAAATGTCAATAAATAAAATGCCTGGTGGGTCCCTGTGAGCAGTACTGTATATGTGAGACTGATACCAGATAATTATAATTCCACAAACTTGTGGTACGTGCTATCTTAACATCATGCACTGGGATTCAGCAATGCCATGTTTCAATACAGTACCTATATTAGCCTTGTCTACCTTCCCCACAAAAGAGCTGCCTGTGTTTGCATGGCAGATGGCACACAGAAGGTAGGCACCATTTCCTACTATTTTTCCCATGATTCTTCACTGTGACATCATGATTGGAAAAAAGAAAGAGTAGTGCTTTAGAGTGCAAAGGTAGTTTATAGAAGAGAAAAGTCTTTTCTCCAACTCCTCCATAAGGCTTATAGTCAGATCATCATGTAGGAGTGCTATCAAGTACCTCAGTATAACACTGAAACCTAGAATCATTCAGGTCAGGCTTTCACCCTTGCCACTGCCATTCTATGCATGGGGGACAGTGCCATCACCATTATGGTGACAGCAGGCACTACAATTCTGCCCTCCCCAGACTGATGGGAAGTACAGGTAAGACAGCAGGCACCACCTATGAACTAGTGGCTGAAATTGTCAGCTACCTGCCAGTGTGTGAACTCCACATATGTTATACACTGCTGTTTTTCTGACCATAGCTCCAGAAGAGATTGCAGAAAACAGGCGGCTGCACAGGAGGAGATTAGAGCATCTATGAAAGAGCTAGGGTGACTACAGTTACTTCAGCAAACAATAGCTTTAGAATGTACAGATTTTAATATTAAGCATCTGTTCGTGTAGTCTGTGGAAACATAACTCCACTTCCATGCTAGTTTCCAAGTTGAAAGGTACAAATATGACTGTTCAATTTTATTCATTTTGTGCGTGCATGCATCCTGCCATATACTTCAACTGGCTGAAGACATTAAGGCTGTGTTCACACATTTATGATGCCTGTGGGTTCTGTTCCACCCCCATGTGTGTTCTGATAAGGCTGAGGTGTCAGTCTTGGACGTGGATGGACATTTGTGTCACAAACACTCTATTGTTTACTTTGCTTATAGTACCTGTGATGGGGACTGTATGTCTGAGTAGCAATTTTTCTTTTGCAAATGTACATTTGTCTCAAACATCCCATTATTGTGTCTTGGATTATAGACACCCTATTGGTATGTCCAGGTAGGTCAACACATTAATTTTGCCTTTCAGAATGCTAGTGGTCACATTCCTCTTTCACTTTTCTCTGCTAACAGCCTTGTTAATTTAGAAGTGTTCATTTAGTGTAACTGAAAATACATATCAGCTTCATTTTTGCATTATATTTGTACCACCCTCCCACGCACACACACACACACACACACACATTCTTTCCTTTCTATTACATACATTTGTTTCTCTCCATTTCACTATAATATGCAGCATCAGCAATGCCTGTCAGCCCCACGCATGGCAGAAGTAGCATCATATCCACCACCACCAAAAACACATACAACATCTGGGTATCTACACCTTCTGACCTAATTGCACTACCCACTACAGGCAGCCCTACACGGGATGCTGGAACTATTCTACTAGTGGGTAAAAGTGCTAGTGGAGGTGACAACTTTGAGACTTGTCAGCAGTTAGACATTGCGCAGCAGATCAACTGGAGGTTAGATGCCCTAATCAGTCAGATGGAAAAAAATCCTCCAGAACTCATTGAGTTGTGTCCCTGTCAAGTACTACTTCCACCATCTGAAACAAGGCCTAGTGGTGAGGGTATCCAGAATGGCAAGTAACCTCCCAGTTGATCAGAGCAGGAAGGGATTTCAGCTGCAGAACCCCATCCTGGTGTTCCCTTCCCTTTTGTGCTTATGCCCACTCTGTTGGTTGTACAATCCTTCCTCACTGCACAGCCAATAGGGAAGGACTGTACAACCAACAGGGGTGTACAGTCCTTCACTTACTATTGCTCTGCCTCTGTTTGTCTGTGCCCTTCACCATTGTGTTCCCCTCTCTCATTGTGCTACCACAGCCCCTATCAGTCTTGTGCACCTTCCCCTGCTACTTACCCTAACCCACTTACCTTCCTCTTACTTCCATCCCCAACTTACCTTCTTTATGCATGAAAACTGGCACCTGTCCCTCATTTACGTACTCTACCACCATCACTGTCATTCTGCTCATTTGTTAATTGTTCACCTTATGTTCTACCCTCTGCTTGTTTCCCCATTTTGTCTCTTTTCTATACTCCTATTTCCACCCTTTAATATGGTCAAAAAATAAACACTTTACTCATGGTCATTTAAGGTTTCCATATCCTCTCTCCTTCTTGCCACTACTGTCCCTGGGATATCCTATAGAGCACTGTAGATGAACAATGAAAACTGCTGATCACTGCCACTGCTTATCATCCAGCAACAAGCTAGGTTGCTGTAATTCATATCTCCAAGAATAATGTATAACTTCCTATCACACTACTTATAGTGGACTTTCCTGTTATCAGTCTTACAGAGCAACAATGACACTAATCATGTTTGCAACTGTCACAGACAAAATCAAGTTTTTGCCACAAATGCTGAATTATTTCTATTTGCAAAGTGCTACATGACCAACTATGGCTTTGGAAAAGGAGTTTGTGGTGTTCCAAGGAATCTCTAAGTGTGTGACACATGCAATTACCTGCCATTTTTCTGAAAGTTTCTCTGAGTATTGCTGTAGCTCAGCATGTAACTGAAGTGTCTTTGAATTTACAGGTGAGGAAATTCAAGTACACTAGGTGTTGAATATCAGCGCATCATTGTTATAGTGCAGTGGCCAGATCATGAAAGTGGTCAAATGGAGTGTCTTGCCTGCATTTTTTTTCACTGTATTTTTCTCTCCTCCACCCTCTTTCTCGCTATCCTTTCTACTATATATATTTGTTTCTCTGTTACATTTGATTTATATACAGCAGCATCCAGACTAGCACTGCTGCCATCATCCAGGCCTATCATCCCACTACCAGTGGCTACTAGAGCACCACCACCAATATCACAGCTAATGTATCAACAGCTGCCACAGTCACATCCACCACCCTTTCCCACTGCACCTGCTTATGAAGGTGCAGTGACACTAGAGCCGACACATATGGCACCTTGTGACAAATGAAGAGATGCTGGGGGACATTATTGAGTGTCTTAATGCCTGAATCAACTGTCTTGAGATGCTACTCTAGTGAATTGTGGATTTATGTCCCTGCCCCACATCAACATTATCATAATCAGGGCCCTGTGGCAAGGAAGTCCAGAATGGGGAATAATCTTTCACTGGATCTTGGCTGTAGTTGTGCATCCCATTCTAGCCCATATCCCAGTTTCCACCATTTTGTGGCTATGCCCACCACTGTTTGTGTAATCCTCGCCATCACCGTTGTCATTTCTCTGTTTCTCTCTGATGCCACCTTCTCCACAACCTTCTCCATACCTGATTTTGTGAACACCTTTGTGTCATTGACTGAGTTTGTTGTGTGTCCCTGCTACAGTACTTGACATTTATTTACTTTTTGCTGTTTCAATTGACACTGCCAGCTTTACATTATATTTTCTTGCAAATGTCTTGCATTCTGAGTAAGTGGGATATTCAGTAGCTTTTGCTTGTCAGATTGAGAAATGGAGAATAACGCTGTGATCCTCAGACATACACCCAAAGAAAACCCTGAGAAAGGACACCAATTTTGTTAGAAACATAAAGGGTACAATGGAATATTTGAAGAAGAAACTGAAAATGAAGATTAATAGTATGTCCACACTGTGCAGTCTTTCACACTACATGATGACATGATGATTTTTATAGTTTGCTGCATTAAAGCATGAAGATTTACAAGTAGTGCAGGATTCCTCAGTATTTCCAAATGAACTCTCTTCAGGAGAGACTCAAGGTGGTATTCATATTGACTACTAGAAAATTGGCCAGGGCATTGGGGCTTCCCCTCGGATCTTTTACATCCATCTGAGCTACCAGTAACCCAGGCAGATGGGGTCTTGGTTTTTGAGCTACATACAAATGCAAATATAACAATCTGAGCATGACCCATATAAATCAGGCCACTGCACAACATAGGCTAGTACTAAACCTATGAATCTATCTACCCTTAAAGGCCATTTTAAGCCTAGCCAAATTTTCCAGCCTACATGGTGGTTTGATTACCCTATGACTAGATTAATATTGCACATAAATCCCAAGTGTTATAACATTCCTTAGCTGCCTCTATCCATTACTAGAGTAGAAGGGACGCTCTAGGTAAATTTCCTATTTCACATCCATAGATTCAGGTTATACAGGGAAGAACTTTGTTTTACATCACTGGGGACTCTGTTTTACATAACTGAGGACTCTGTTCTAGAGCAATGGTATCATCTGTGAGATATATCTGTCTTTCCACAGCATTCTGATGTTGCAGAGGAGGTTTAGATCCCTGGACCAAGTATTCAATGCCATTTAATTTGCTAATGTGTAGTAGGTCCATTAGGGCTAGGTTAGAGGATGTCTTGTATGCCAGACAGATTTACAGACTGCTAAGAAGTAGAGACTGGGTATACTGATAGGGTTTTGAGATGGTCCATGTCTGGCAAATTGTTTAAGCCAATCTTTTTTGTAAGCTATTTCTGTGGGCATTCCAGCTGTTGCACATGTTGTTGTGTCTTTCGGCTTATCCCGGTTAGGGGTCGCCACAGCGGAACTCCAGTCTGCTAATGTTTGGTAGTGGATTTTTACGTGCCGAGTTACCAGCCCTGACGCACAACCTTCAACGAAGGCACGCTCATTCACGCATGCCTCCACACAGAAGACGCTCTAGCTGAGAATCGAAGGGGACAACGTCTTGCTGTGAGGCGACAACGCTACCACGTCTGAACACATATTTGCAAAAGGGGGCATTATACTCAATGACTGGCTTATGAGGTCTGAATGGAGGGGAACAATTACATCCTGGACTTAGAAGCAATCTCCTTGTTAATAAAAAGGACTTCCTCACCACATGAAGCACATGTTGATCAAAAGTTGTGTAGATAACAAGTTCCCAAATCCTGAACTATTGGATCATTTCTTAGGGGTGTAGTCTCAATGTGGTAGTTCCCCTGGGGAGTTGAGGATACAATAATGCATTTTTTGGCATTTAGCTGTACTCCTTGTTTCTTGTACCAGTTATTTGTTTGGGTCAATCCTTCCTGCAGGATGAGTAAGGCTTACTGGGATTCTATAACTGTCCCCAAATGTCAGTCAGCCAGGATCCTTTAGTATTGGCTTTAATTTTGGAAAAATAGATATCAAACAGGATAGGTTCCAGCACCAAGCCTGGGGGGGGTGCTACTAATGACTGGTCTTTTTGTGTAGGTCGATTCCCCTATTTTGAGCCATTTAGCAATCCAACAAGTGATATAGGGGTTTATTTCTAGTCTGATTAAATTTTCTATTGTGCTCGACTGGGGGACTGTCAAAGGCCTCGATCAGATTGTTATGGAAGGTTATTATGTCTGATGTTCTTTACAAAATGCATATTCACTTGTAGTTTCTTCACACAAGTTAAATAAAATGTTTGTATGTTTGTCAAAAGAAAAATGAAAAACAAATGCATGATTATGCAAAAAATATAAAGCAACTACTTATGTGAAACTATATCAAGTGTCATTAAATTGCACTCTGTTTGTACTGGCAAGATAGTTGAAGGCAAAGTGCTGAAGGAGTTAAGGATTGTTAGCTATGTTTGTGTTTGAAAAATTAGTGAATTGTCAGGTATCCATGGGAATCAGATTAACATTACTCTGGTCTTCTCAGGCTGGGGGATGAGTCTTTAAAAGGATGTCTGTGAAATAGTGTGTATTGCTACCGAATGTTACAAAGCTGCAGACCAATAAATCATAAGCACAGGTGGTCCATATTTTAAAAAGGCATGTTTGTCAAGTCTTCATGTGATGCGCTAAGTGAGGATCATGAGGACATAAAATATTTAAAAATTGTATTTGCTAAAAGCTATGTAATATCAGCACTCTGCATGCAAGAAAAAAGAAGTTATGTCTTACAATAACGTTCCATCTGTGTTGTTGATCCTCATTCGGTCATTACGTCTGAATAGTCGGTTCCGACCTCGGAACCGAGCTGGCCATCTTCCAAGCTCCTGCCAGCCACAAACTCTCGAGCTAAACTCTTACCCAGAATTCCCCTCTCCCTGTTACCTCAGATTGAGTTTGCAAGTCAAAAGAAGGTAGAGGCTACCTCTGGTCAAATGACCTAACGGAACCGGATGGTGAGATCCACTATAAGCCTCAGGAGGGGGAAGGAGGGAGGGTTGTAATGACTGAACAAGGATCAACAACAAAGATGGAATGTTATGGTAAGACATAACTTCTTTATCTGATGTTGTTAATCCTTGTTCATTCCTTACGTCTGGGACAGAGTCCCCAGCTACCTTTATTCCTGGGAGGCTCTCATGGAAGAACATTCCTGAGCACCACTGAACCAAAAGATGCTCTTCCTCTGGAGGCCAAATCCAATGTGTAATGGTTGATGAAGGTATGAGGTCTAGCCCAAGTTGAAGCTGCACAAATGTCATGTAAAGAAGCTCTAGCATGGAAGGCAGCAGAAGTTGCTACCAACCTTGTGGAATGAGCCCTTATGGCTGTAGTTAGAGGGATATTGTGCTCTTTGTAAATAAATGTTACACAGTCTTTTAACCATTTAGCCAATGTAACCTTAGAAACAGCACATCCTAATCTAGGTCCAGAATAGGCCAAGAATAACTGATCTGATTTGCGAGAAGCCTTAGTTCTGTTCAGGTAGAAACAAATTTGCCTGTGAATATCTAGGGTATATAGGCAATACTCTTCCCTGTTAGAATGACTGGGAAAGAAAACTGGCAATTCAATGGTTTGGTTAATGGACATTTCACAGATCACTTTTGGTAGAAAGGAAGGATTAGTTCTCAATGACACTCTATCTTTATGAAAGGTCAAGTAGGGCCATTTGATGCACAGAGCTTGAAGTTCAGAAATACATCTGGCAGAAGTAATGGCAACCAAGAACAACGTTTTCCATGAAAGAAACTTGAGGTTGCATGAAGAAGCTGGTTCAAAAGGTGACATTGTCAGAGCTTGCAGGACTAATGACAGGTCCCATGGCTGGGTAGGTTCTCTAAATGGGGGTTTCAAATAATTTACACCTTTTAGAAAGGTTTTGCATAATTTGTGTGACATAAGGGAAGACTCTTGGACACCATTGTGAAAATTAGATATTGCGGCCAAATGAACCCGAATGGTAGAAGCAGAGAGGCCAGATTGGAATAAACTTGACAGGTATTCTAGTACCACCAGCACTGGTGTTGAAAAGGGATCTATCTGCTTTTCCTTCAGCCATATAGTGAACTTTTTCTACTTGCTGAGATATGTATTTCTGGTGGAAGACTTATGAGATGCAATAAGAATGTCACGTACTGGGGAAGTAAGATCATTCTGCCTGGCAATCACAGGAAGTGGAGGAGCCAAGCTGTGAGCTACAGGCCGTTCAAGTTGGGGTGAATCAGGTCCTGTGGATCGGAGATCAACTCCGGAGTTGGATTGAGAATCCATGGTTGATCTAGCAGGTGAGGCCATAGAAAGGGGAACCAAATTTGACGAGGCCAATATGGCACTATGAGGATTACTTTGCTCTTCAACCAGCGGGCTTTCTTCAGGAACTGGGGAATGAGGGGAAGATGGGGAAAAGCATAAAGTAGACCCGAGGGCCAATCGTGGACTAGAGCATCCCTGGGTGACTGTCCCCGAGGGGGAATCAGGGCGAAGTAATTGCTGCATTTGTAATTGATCGGGGATGCAAAGAGTTCGCAGCAAGGGAGACCCTAGCGGTCGAACATCTCCGCCACTACTAAAGGATTCAGGGACCACTTGCGAGGTTGTAGAATGCACCTGCTGAGTCTGTCTGCTATCACATTGGAACTCCCGGGAATGTGTGTTGCGATGAGAAAGTGGTTGGTAGCCATCGCCCACTGCCATATTCTCATGGCCTCCCGACAAAGTGGGTAAGATTTGGTTCCTCCTTGTTTGTTGAACTACCAGACTACTACCATGTTGTCTAATTGTATTGCAATAGTCCCTGACGGCAGCAGGGGACTGAATGCTTGCAATGCTAGAACCATCGCCCTCAGCTCTAGGACATTTATATGTATATCCATTTTGGACCATGTGCCCTGGACTGTCTTTCCCTGAAATAGCCCCCCCCACCCCATCAGGGAGGCGTCTGTGGTCACTGTAGCCTTGGGCTGTTGGGGGTTAAGGGGCGAGACCATTATGACAGGTTCTATGACATCCACCAAATTAAGTCTTGTTTGCACCTCTGGATTACCTGAATCTTGGATGATAGAGGGTACTGAAAGGGATACCACTGGGTGAGTAGTAGCCATTGCAGAAGCCTCATGTGGAACCTCGCAAGGGGGACAATAGTGATGGAGGCTGCCATGGAACCCAGCAGCTGTAGAACAGAATGGGCCATGGATTTTTCTCTTGAAAGGATTGGTATGAGTTGTTGTTTTATCCTTAGGATTCTGTGCTCTGGAATGGATGCTCTGCAGTTTTTTGTATTCAACAGGACCCAATGAATTCTATGGACTGAGATGGGGTCAGGTTGGATTTTTGCCAGTTTATAGTTATGCCTAGCCTTCCTGCGGTGTGGAGAGAGTATGCCAAGGCTGCTTCCAATAGATGTCTGGTGGGGGTGGTAATGAGCCAGTCGTCCAGGTATGGAAACACCTGGAATCCCTGTAGTTGCAAGCGAGCTGTGATGACTGCCATGCACTTTGTGAACACTCTGGGGGCTGCAGAAATTCCGAAGGGCAGTACTCGGAAATGGTAATGACTGGCTCCTGCACAGAAGCGAAGGAATCTTCTTGATGGTCTGTCCACCTTTATGTGGTAGTATGCATCTTGAAGATCTATAGAGCACATTCAATCGTCTTTTTCCAAAAGTGGGAGGATAGACTGAATTGTGACCATCTGGATTTTCTGTACCTTTACAAACTTGTTTAATACACTGAGATCCAAAATTGGTCTCCAGTCCCCAGTCTTTTTTGGCACCAAAAATAGTCTTGAGTAGAATCCAGATCCTATCTGGTCTGGGGGGAACTACTTGGATGACTCTTTTTTTCTAGCAGCTTTGAAATTTCTAATGCTGCTTCTTCCCTTTGACTGGGTTGAACATCAGGAAGGTTTCTTAGAGGGATGAGACAAAGATTTAAGGGGATATGATAACCTCTGGTTATTATCATTTGTACTCAAGAGTTGGTGGTAATGGTTAGCCAGGCAGAAGGGTACAAAGAGAAACAACCCCCAACCACTTCCAGAGGAAAGCAGTTGGGCTACTCTTCAGGAGCGCTGGTAGGATTGACCAGAGAAGGAGTCTCTGGAACCCTGGTTACGTGGACCTCCTCTGCTCCGAAAGGGGCGTCTTCCATATGAGTTTCCCCCTCTGCCCCTAGGGGAGAAATCATCTCATGTGTCACAGAAAGAACCTTGAGACTTTTTGTGTCACATCTTCCCTCTCTTCTGGTTTCTGTAGAAAGCCCGTTGAGGGGAAGAGTAATTGATGCCCATGGCAGCAAGGGTCTTACAGTCCTGTTCACATCTAGCCAGTGTGTCTTTCACCTTGGGCCCAAATAATGAAGAGGCTTCAATGGGAGCATTCAGAAAGGAAGCCTTGAAGGGTTCCACAAGGTCACACAGGCACATCCAGGCATGCTATCTCATGACTATGCCTGCACCCACTGCTTTAGCTGCTCCTTCTGATGCATTAGAAATCAGATGCATGGAGGAGTTAGATACTGATTCAAGGGTGGCTAACTGTGAGGCCACATGGTCACGGACCTCATCAGACACAGCTCTGGCCAAAGTTTCAGAGAGATCAAAAATTAAGTCTCTTTAAAGCCTTTGTAAAATGTGCCATATAATTCAGGGACCTAACCGCAAAGGTCACTGATGCAAAGGTATGCTTCCCTAATCTGTCCAGTGCCCAGGACTCCTTGTTGTGTGGATGGACAGTCTGGCTCTCTTCTGCCAGATCCTTTTTAGTTGTGGCCACCACCACCATGGCATCTACTGGAAGACCTTTGGACCAGTGGGGGTAAGTATCTGGAGGGGACAAGATTTTATCTGGCTTCCGGGGAATGGCTTCAACAGTGTCAGGATCCTTCCATGCATGCTGCACGATGAGCTGGACAAGTTTGTCGGCAGGTGGAGTAACCCAGGAGGTAGGGGGCTGGGCACAAAAGGCCTGCAGGAACACAGACTCTTCAGTGGTCGGGTTAGAGGGCTGCCAATCACCTCTCTGTTTAAGGATTTCAAGGATATCCCCAAAGGATACCTCAGAGGGTGATTGAGGGGACCCTTCCCCATCATCAAAATCTGTGTCTTCCAAAGGGACTTTTTTGGGGAGTCCACGTGCTTCCTCTTACATGAACTCTTGTGACGAACTTCCTCAGTGGGAGATGCTAGGGAAGACAGCACAAGAGGGGCCACCTGTGGGAGTGTATCCTGAGGCCCTTGTGCCCGGTGTCCGCTAGGGGTGGCTTGTGTGAGTTACGGCCCAGAGGAGGAAGGAAATCCTGGTGGCACAGGATCACCTACAGTGGCAAGAGCCTTCTCCATAAGTTGAAAGGCTGGTCTACCTAAGGAGGTCCACCTAAGGAGGAGTGGGAGCCTACAGTCACCCCTCGCTCAAGCAAGCCAGCTTGCTGACTAGGAGTCTCCGGATGGCCATGGGACGCAGGGGAAACCGTGCCACAGCTAGCATCCTAAGAAGTGACAGGAGTAAAGTGTCTCTCCTGCCAAAAAGGCAGCTGCGGTTCCTTAGTAAGGTCTACAAAAGGAGCTGTAACAGGGGAAGTCTGTGCTCTAGGAAGGGGCTTAAAGGCTGAAGATGATGGAGGCGAACAAGTAGGGATCTCTGAGGAAAAATGTTCCCCTCCAAGGGAGGGATAGGTCTTGGGAGGTGGGATTCCTCTAGCCAAAAGCAATTGGCCTACAATGCGCACTGCATCATGTTCAGAGAAGCTTCTAGTGGATCTCATGGACATAGCTGATGGGGAGTCAGGTCTATCTAGAGATGGAGTAAATTGAGCGCCTGCAAAGGGGTCTTTAAAAGGAGAATAAGTCATAGCAGCAGGTAGGATAGGTGTCTGCACCAAAGGCAACAGTGCTGTAATGGCTTGTACTATTGGTGTCTGCACCGAAAGAGTTGTTGGTGCCGAGAACAGAGTCTGCACCAAAAAGGTCAGTGCTGTAGTGGTAGCTGGCACTGTAATCAGTGCCGAGAGAGTCTGCACCGACCAGGGAGTACTCGGAACCGACTGGAGAGTCAGTGCCGAAGAAGGTACAGCTGCCAGAAAATCCCTAGACGTTGTAGCAGTCTGCATCGACTGTATGGTCGGTGCCAGTGAAAGGGTCTGAGCCGAGGAGCCCCTCGGTTCCAATGCTATCTGACGCACACTTGGTGCCGTAGTAGGAGTCGGTGCCGATGGCTTTGTAGCTGTAGGTCTCGGCTCCGAAAGCCTAGGAGCCAAAGAAGTACATTCAGAAGACGACAATTTAACTTTCTTTGGTCTCAGTTTCTGGGGGTCCCCAGCAAGGGACGAAGGAAGAGACTTAGTCTTCTTTAGGTTGTCTTTCTTTCTATGGGAGCTAGGAGGGGATGAAGCCTCTGACCAAGAAATAGCCTCTGTAAAGGGGGTTTTCATAATACTCTTTAGAATAAGTTTGTTTTTCCTCTCTAAGAGGGTCCGATGAAAGATTTTTACAAATCCCACAAGGTGAGTTGATAGTTAAGTGAGGTTCACCCAAGCAGTACACACATAAGGCATGTGCATCTGAAGTAGGTCATTTGTGGCTACAACTAGTATGCCTCTTAAAGCCTGGACATCCTTTCTTTTCTGCCATGATAGTTGAGAGAAAAAACAGATAGAAGGGAAAGAAAAAGGGAAAGTAGAGTACCAGCTATGGTACAAAGAATACCCGAAGGTACGAGGGGAAAGATTACCAACAATGGTAAAACAGATACCAGCAAGGTAAGAAAGAGGGTAAACATGTAAAAAACAGAGTCGCTAGATGCGATAGGGTAAAAGACAACTATACAAATACATTTCCTTGAAGAAAGGTAAATTTACAAGGTAATAAATCAAGAAAAGTAACTTAGCTCAAGAGCAATGGCTTGACATGACTGAATGGCGATGCGGAAAATGAAATCTGAGGTAACAGAGAGAGGGGAATTCTGGGTAAGAGTTTAGCTCGAGAGTTTGTGGCTGGCGTGAACTTGGAAGATGGCCGGCTCAGTTCTGAGGTCGGAACTGACTACCCAGACGTAAGGAATGAACGAGGATTAACAACATCAGATTTAATAAAACAAAAAAGGCGAACCAGGAACAACTGCAGACCACCGATTTATTTATTTATTTAACCAAAATTGTACTAAGCGCTTTCACCCACACACATCAGGGCATCTTCAGAGTACCGACAATCCTTGTGTTGAACCTCTTTTTAAATCCTTATGTAAATTAGATAATTGAACAATTAAACAATTAAACAAATTATTACCTATGCAGCTAAAAATTCTTCGTTTAAAAGGTACAATCAGCAATATTTACATCAAAAATGAACATAAACAGCCAGGACTTGTGCAAACTTGTTAATTTGTAAATGTAATAAAACCTTCTTGTCAAAAACTATGTATATGTAATACCAATAAATAAAAGTAAAAATACATATATAAATATCTAGATAATAGTATAAATCTAAATAATTATTAAAAATAAATAATTGTTATACAATCCAGCATAAAATCATTCATTGAAAAATTTCCTAACATTAAAATTCATATTGTTATACAAAATATTTAAAACATTAAATTATCAGATGTTAACCTAATACATACAAGATCAAATAAATTGAGACTTGTACTTTAGTATACTTGATATAGAAATATGTTCGTTAATACCAGGGCTAGAACTTGCATTTAGCCGTAATTGCCATAAACATTCTTTAGCCTCAAGTAAGGTGTTGTCATCACCACCTTTGTTATTATTGTAGTATACAATTCTGTCAATAACAAAGAATAAAAATCTCTTAAAATTCTGGCATCTTAGACTATGCATATAAAGGAACTAGTATTTTCTGTTTTTAATGTCTCTAACATGTTCCACTATCCTTTCTCAAAGTTTCCTTATCGTTTTGCCAACATAGAAGGCTGGGCATGATGAACATATAGCTAGGTACACCACCATTTTTGTGTTGCAATTACAATGACCTGGGCATCTAATTGTTTTGCCAAAATTTTGTACCACAACATATGGTCCATCATTAATAAATTTACAAGTATGGCATGCCCCACATTTGCTCATCGAAGATGTGTTGAACATATTCTTATTATTAACTGCCTCAAAATGTTCTTTAAGATTCATCCTCCTACTATAAGTGACCTTGGGCCCAGTCCCTAAATTATCAATAAGGTCACCATTATTCTGGAGAATACTTATCCAGGTCTCATGTACTATATTAACTATCCTAGGTGATATATCATTAAATGGTATAATAAAGGTGTCATTTCTAGTAGTGTTATTAGTCCTAGATATACTGTTGTCAAAACTGTACTTTAATATAGGTTTGTATATTTGATGTCTTTTAATATAAATCTCTTCACTAACTTTAACAATTAATTCTAATGGATAACCTCTATCCAGAAACATATCTGATAATATTTTAATCTCATTGTAAAAATTAATGTCTTCACTAATAATTCTAGAAAATCTGACCATCTGTCCCTTTACTAAATTCTTTTTCTGGTAATAGGGATGGCAACTATCAAAATGTAAAAAAGAATTGGAATGAGTTTTTTTCCTACAAATACTTGATTCTAACTTACCTATGTTTTTATAGAATAAAATATCTAAATACTCACAATTGTTGTCAAATATCTTAAAAGTGAAATTCAAAAAACTAGATGTCGTTTTTAGAAAATTTTCAAACTCAATAAGCATTTCTCTGTTGCCCTTCCAAAAAATAACATCAGATTTAAGGTTTTCTTTATTCTTGGAGACTGATCTGAAAATTTAAGTAGGCAGTCTCCCAGTGCTGTTTATGAAATAAACAAGCACTTTGTACATCCTAAGCATTATTCTTTACTCAAGGTAGGTAGTGTACTTTCATCCTTTGCCTTGGTGATTCTTTTCAAGTAGTCCACAAGGTTGATTAAGCATGACCTGCCATTAATGAATGTGAACTGAGACAGATCCAGTGTTATGTCCTTCCATGAAAATCCCTTCCACTGCTTTACACATGAGGCTGGTCAGACTTAACTGCCCAGATCGGTTGAGGGTCCTCCCTTGCCTAGGGGATGACATTGCTGTTCTCCACTCACTTGATACAAGGCCTGTGTTCAGGCTGAAGTTGAACAGTGTTATTTGCTTTTTGCCATTCAAGATAAAACCAGGGATATTGTCAGGACCCCGTGATGCAGTACTTTTGACTTTTAAAAAATTATTTTTAGGCACTACACAGACATCTATCTTCTATTATCTGTCCATTAGTAATAGAGAGAGCAGTCCTGGGGTGAATTTTTTTGTTTCCCATCTGCAGATCTCAGTTACACTTGAAAATGTACTGGGATGAACTTTGTTTAATGGGGAATGTAGTTTGTTCTGTAGCAGCTATATCCTCTGAAATATACCTGTCCCTCAAAAATGTTCTGCTGTTGTTGCATAAGAGGTTTAGATTCTTAGACCAAGTATTTCTGATGCCATTTGACTTGCTGATGTGCAGTAAATCCATCAGTAATGTGTTGGAGGATACCTTGTATGCCAGAAGCAGGTCATGTCTTACAGTCTAAAGGGTAATGAATATAGTGACAGGGCTATGAGGTGGTCCTTGAAGGGCATGCTGTTTAGGCCTTGTATCTTTTTAGTAAGATACCTCTGTGGGAGTTCCATTTGTTGCATGAGTCTGGATAGACACATGCCAAAGGGGCATTATATTAAATGATTGGACTAATGAGGCCTGAGTGAAGGGGGACAATGACATCCCTAGATCTTGAGACAATCCATTTGTTTATAAGCTGTGCAATATAGGACATTTGACTAAGATGTCTATTGTAAGAAAGTTAGTTCACTATCCACATAAGTTGTCAAATCCAGAAATGGTCAACTCTTGGGGACATATTGTCAATATGGTAGTTCCCTGGGGTAGATGACTTCTGAAAGGATACAATAATGCATTTTTGGCATTTAGTTTCAGACCATGATTTTGACACCAATTATTTGAATTGAACCATCTTACTGGATGGTTAGGTCATTTGGGAATTCAACGACTGTTCCTAACTTGCACTCATCTGCAAAGTTAGTCAGCCAGAGGCCGTTAGTACTTCCAGGCTGAGAAATATTGGGCCACCTTGAAATGGCACAAAAATAAACCAAGTAAAGTCAGTTATTTTGCTGATGTTGCAGCATCATTCTTACAGGAGGTATAATGCTGCTCAATGCTAGATGCATACCTGCCTGGGATTCACAGTCTGAGAAGTCCATGTCTCTTTATAAGGAGGTATATCTCAAGGTACAGCTCACATCATTGACACTCACATGTTCTATGACAGTCACTACCAAAAAGCAAATAAACACCTTCACAGACTGAAAACCACAAAAACGAGTGCCAGCAGCCAAATGAGATTTGACATTCATTCATACTATGACAGTCATACCTGTACCTGTTTTTGAGTGCATATGTGATCCGGCAGATCCTGGCACTAGACAAGAAAATAACCATCACTCTTTCCTTGCTCAGTTTGGTAAAATTGTATGCCATCTTTATTTAGCTGTAGTGTTTGTTTGACTTGCTGTTCTCTGCATGACTATTGCTGATCTCTGCTTTTGCTTTTTCCCAACACCTGTCCTGTTACTGTTTTACTTTTAAATTTGGTGGCTTTTGAGTTGCCTGCTTCTACTATAAATCTTATTTCGGACACTCCTCCCAGTCCTATGTCATCAGCTCATTCTACTGAACACTGAGATCAGCTGGGAAGGCCCTCCCCCTTAGTTTTTTAAACTTGAATCATCTTCTGTTTCCTCCCTCCCTCCCTCCCCACTTACTAAACCAAAAACTGCACTTTATTCAGTTGCTTTTACTACATTTGTACTTCTTCCTACTTAAGGTTTTGCTGCATGTTCTTAAAGTATTGAGTTACATTTAATCTGCTGCATTTATTACTGCTTCTTAGTAGCCTGATTACATTGTAACTGTTATTCTAAGCCTCTTAGTTTTGATTTAAGCACTTGGGCTTCAAATTAGTTATCTTACATAAGGAATGATTGTGGTCTACACTTTTGTGGCAGGAGAGGTAGCTTACACCCTTCTGTGTTGGAAATTGCTGGTTAAAGGATTATTGTGTCTGTTATTCTAAAGATGTCTGTTTTGCTTGAAGCACTTGGGCTCCAACCCAGTTATTTTACATTAGAAAGGTTTGTGGTCTGCACTCTTATAGCATTACTGTCTAGACAGATTTAACTACTAGAGCATCTAGTGTGCACATAGCTGGGTGTTGCTCATCAAGGTCTATGTCTTACTGATCTATTCAATATTTAAATTTCCCTCACTACTCCCTAGTAGATCAGTAACCCTCACTACACCCTAGTACAGGGGTCTGCAACCTGCAGCTCTGGAGCCGCATGCAGCTCTTACACCCCTCTGCAGTGGCACCCTGTAGTTTTGAAAAATAATGGCCACTCTAGCGCACAACACACACACACACACACACACACACACACACACACACACACACACACACACACACACACACACACACACACACACAGTTAACACTCAGCTGTACAGATTTTTGCAGAATGTCCTGACTTTTGCCTCATATTTTTGGTCTGTTTCTCATGAAATTGTTCTTTTCTGGAAAATCATTGAGGGCTGAAGTCAGATAAAATAGATAGACATTTGAGTTTCAGACTTCATACCCTTCAGAAAATTAATGCTAATGCAAAATCTGTTCTTCTATCAACTTTCTAAGTTTGCAAGAGCAATATTTTAAAAAGTGTCCCTATTGTTTGGGCCTTTGTGCACCATTATTTATGGTTTTGTTCAGATTTCCTGTTCTAAGAGGTCGAGAGAGATGGCACGCACTCATGTATATATATATTTATATATATATATATATTTATATATATACACACACACACACACACACACACACACACACACACACACACACACACACACACACACAAACAAAAATAGGGACAAATTTTAAATATTGCTCTTATAAACTTAGTTATTTTATATTTAGTATAATAACTACATATAAAACTTTCTACGCTGTGTTATCTTCATTTTCAGGGTCAAATAGGTTTTGTGGCTCTTGATGAATTTTATTTGGTGGGAGAAGGGCCAAAAATGGCTCTTTTGATAGTGAAGGTTGCAGACGCCTGCCCTAGTAGATCAGTAGCCATGGATATGCTCCTCCTGACCTTCTCTTTTGCCAGTCTGAGATGGGTATTCTTAGGCATTGTAGCAATTGCCTCATGTACACTGACAACCCACTTATTCTTAATTGAGAGCTGTGAATACACTTTAATGCTGGAGGCAAAGCTCTCTCATACAACCAAAACGAATTCTACAGAAGTTGCCAGTGACACTTGCACCACACCTACTGCACAGGGTAAAGACCCTACACATAGAACTACTTGTGCTGAGGCACTTACCTTCTTAAAACACTAAGACCTCCTGCACAGTACAATCAAACATGCCATTAAAACACCAACCACAGCTACAAATAGTAACAATGTATTCAATGCCTCTACTGCTATGCCCTTAAGACAAACTAGCAAACAACCAAATTTCTTGGTCAATGGCGATTCTGTAGCGAGGTACACCAATATCCCCCTCACCAGACTGAGTATGGAGAGAGTCACAGTTAACTGCTTTTCTGGAGCTAGGCTCCATCAAGTCAAACAGGCACTTAGGTCTTTGAACCATAAGTACCAGTATGACTATGTCATAGTCCATGTGGGTGTTAATGACCTAAGATGTACCTCCCTTGACTATATGAAATGAAACATGATCAAGCTCATTAATTATGTGTCTGAGGCAGCTATGACTCTGGCACTGAGCAGCACGCAACCTTCTCAGAGGGTAATGGCACATTACCAACAGAAAATGATTGAGTTTAACAATTGGCTTGGTTTCTGGTGTCAGTTCAAAGGGGTACAATATTTGATGCCTGAGAGAACATGGTTGACAGACCATGCTGCTTTACCAGGAATGGTCTGCACTTATCCTCTCTAGGCTTTCTAATATTGGCAAAGACCCTTTTCACCCCATAGTGCCTTTTTTAGGCAATGCCAAACCGATAAACCTACTGACATAACTAAACCTATGAAGGAATATTTGAAGGTGGTACTGCTCAATTCAAGAAATCATAGGAAGAAACTCCACTCACTACAAGCATTCCTTTTCCTGGAGAATGTAGACATCTGTGCAGTAATGCACTCAATCAGAGTACCCCAGCAATGCAAAGTTATAATGCCTTCCACACCTTTAGACTAGCAACTGCACAGGAGGGAACTAATGGAGTCTTAGTCTATATTAAAACTAACTTCATATCCATACTAGTTGAAACGCATGACCCACTGGAACTCGTACATGTGCAACTCACCATAAACAGGATCTCATACTATATCCTTGCAGCCCTCAGGTCCCCAATGAATGTCTCATAAAATCCCTCCTACCTATCTCGATGCACTAGTCCCTCCCCCTTCCAACCCAATGTAATGTTCATGAGGGATCTCAACTACTCCTCTATAGATTGGGAATCCAGCATCACTTCTAATGCACAAGCCCAGTCATTCCTAATCTTTGTTAATACCAACATTATGGAACAGTTGGACAATTCTCCCACCAGTGGTACAAACATCCTTGACCTTGTAGTCACAAAGATGGGGGGAGGGTGATGTTCCTCAACCAATGTAATGTTTTCACTTGTCAGATCTGACCATAAGGGAGTATTACTGGAAACAATAAATAAACAATCTGTTGTGATGTCCCCACTCTGGGCCAGTAATCAAGGAGCCTGAATCCTCACCACTGACACTGAAGAGGGATGTTCATCTGGAATACAAATGGATATACTCAGTATTTCCAGATGCAGGCCTCTCTGCATCAACTACAATTTCCCTTAAGAGCACACAGGGAACACAGTTAAGCTGGAGTCTAGATTTCTGTTTCCCTCCAGGTCCCCAATCAGATGTGTGCCCAAGCCAAGTCCTCCATCACTCCCTGTGAAACCAGTGCTTCGTGTCCCTGCTCCAAGTAGCTGACACACACACTTTGAGATTTGATTTGCACGCACACACACACACACACACACACACACACACACACACACACACACACACACACACACACACACACACACACACCCCTGGGAAAGTCTGACACAGGTTGACTAGCTATGCCTCCTTCTGCCCAGACTATAAGGTAGTTATCACTGCCACCAGGCACTACAAAAACAGCTACCAAGGCTCTTGCAAGGGTACCCAATTATACTGAGTGAACTTAACATTAATACAAATGGTAATGTTGAAAAAACAGCCAGGGTTCAGGAGTGGCCATAGTTATTACCAATAAATATATGCAAATATTCTAAAAGTTTAAATATTTTTCAAAAAGGACCACCCACAATGAAAGGTTTAAATATATTTAATAATAAATAAAAACAAAATACTAAATATCTATTTATAGTAAATACCAGAGTTCCAGTCACATGAAATATTGAAAATAACACAGCTGAAAAGAGTCACACAGTTATAGAAAAATAATACTTAACTATTCTTACTATATTTTCCTGACTGATCTAGAGAATTACTGTTCCTGCTTACTGAATAGAGCAAGGCAAGATGATGTGGGTGAGTGGTCCTTGTTGTTAGATCTAAGACAGACTACAGAATAGTGAGAGCAATCTCCCACAAATATCTAAATATTATTTCTGGCTTACAGAATGACATCACACACATTTGGTCATCTGACTGTTTCCCACACTATCCCCCATCATTAGAAGCTGCTAGGGTTTAGCACATATGTGCTAGAATACACACTAGACCTTTAGCTAAGTTTTATTAAGAATCTGTAAGCCATAAAACAATAAAATCATTCCAGTCTTCCTACAGGAGCAACAAACTATTCTCTAGCATAGTCCTTGCATCTCTGGCTCCATTCAGAACTGTGGGATAACATCTTCATGGCTTAATCCATAAAGTAATTTCATTTCAAATATGTTTTAAAGTTGGCTGGACTGAGATTAACCTTCTCTTCCACTATTATCTGTTACAACATATACATTTCAACAATTACAAGGTATACACTTAGTCAGTTACTACATGCATGTATATTTCTTTCCAGCAGGGCACACTGTTAGTACATTTTAACACAAGCAGCTTTACAAATACATGTTTCAACACAAGCATCTGTACAAATCAGTTAGATATAGAAAATAATATAATTCTTTACAAAATTCCAGCTAGCTGTGCTGGTATATAGGATCATAGGAAGTTACTAGGATATTGGCCCTGAGGCCCTTACAAGCCTAGCCAAGAATTTAGCCCATATACCAACAAGTCAGCACCCTAGCCACTGTCCAGCAGGGACATAGCTGGAATCCCAGTGGTGTATTTTCTGTTCCCCATCCAGTTATCCAGGTTGCGCTTAAAAAGTTTTAATGAGGTACTCTGCTTTACGTGGAGAGGGAGTCTATTCCACAAAACGGGGAGTCTCTGGAACACAAATCTGTCCCACCAAGTCCTATTGATGTTACAGACCAGGTTGAGGTCTTGCTTTTGGGTTACTCGAGTGGAGCTTGACTTGTGGATATGCAGCAGTCCCATCAGGGCAGGGTCTGAGATTGCTTTGTATGCCAGACAGAGGTCATCTCTCAGGAGTCTGTAGGAGACTGGGTAGAGGGACAGGGCTTTTAGCCTATCTGTGTAGGGTAGATGTTTGAGGCCCTGGATAATCTGGGTGAGGAATCTCTGGCCTCTCCAGCTGCTGCATGTGCTTTGTGAGGTACATGCCAAAAGGGGCATTGTATTCAATAATCAGTCTTACAAGGGAGGAATACATGGATGTTATGACCACCTTGTCCCTGGATGAGATACCCTTAATAATGAGGTGGGCCATGTTGAAACCTTTCTGTACAACAAAGGCAATATGGTGGTCAAAAGTCAGTTTGCTATCAACTTGGGTTCCCCAAGTCCCTTACGACTGATTGTGTGCTTAGTGCCTTATTATCAATGTGATAATTTATGGGAACGTCATTCTCCCCAAAAGGAATGATGATGCATTTTTTGGCATTCAGTTTGAGGCCATGTTTCTGGCACCAGTCATTTGTTTGGATGAGAACCTCTTGGAGGATGTCCACATCACTAGGGGAATCTATGACAGCACCCAGTTTGCAATCATCTGCAATCTTGGTCAACCATCGCCCACTAGATTTGGTCTGCACCTCAAATAAGTATATCCCAAACAGCAGAGGCCCCAAGACTGATCCTTGGGGTACACCGCTTGTTACGGGTCTACTACTTGAGGTGGGTTCCCCTATTTTGACTAGGTGGGTACTATCAGTGAGCCAGTTTGCTACCCATCTGGTAACATATGGATTGATGCCTAGTTGAGGGAGTATTTATTATATCTAAGTGGGGAATAGTATCAAAGGCCTTGGCCAGGTCAAGGTAGGTGGTGTGCACCATCGTACCCTCATCTATGACCTTTGGTAACTGTCTCAGAGAAGTCGACCAAATTTAACAGGCATGACCTCCCCTTGACAAAACCAAACTGTGTGGGATCACATGTCTGGAGGTTGCCAATGTCCTTGTTAATGATGTCCATGAAAATTCACTCCATGGCTTTGCAGATCAGGCTATTTAGGCTGATGGGTCTATAATTTCCTGGATCAGTGGATGCTCCACCTTTGTGCAAAGGGATGACAGTAGCTGTCCTCCACTTGGCTGGAATGAAGTCCTTACTCAGGCTTTGATTGAATAGGGTGCCTAATGGTGCTGGGCAAGTTTCTGCCCGAGTTCATGTAGGATGCAGCCTGGGATATTATTGGGTCCCATGGAGGCTGTACTTTTTGCCTTTGAGAGGTCAGTGATGAATTGCTTCTTAGAGATAAGGGGAGGGGGCAGGTACAGGGGATGTCCTGTTTTACTGATGGGGGGACAGAGGAGTGAAGTTTTCACTGAATCTGTCTGCCAGCAGGTTGGCTATATCTACAGGGTTTGTGTATGTGGTGTCCTTGACCACCAGTTCTGAGCAGATCTGGGAGTTTCCCAGTTACACATCCACTACCCTACGTCTGGCATAGCTGTCAGTACCTCCTATCATCACATCTCTCCCCCTTTGAAAACTCAAGCTAGTTTAAGTGCCCCTTGAGAAATGTTGCTTGAGAGGAATCAGCCTGTCTAGGAACACCTTACCTCATACCCTGTCTTGAGATCCCATATGCACTGGCATAGCTGACCCCACTACAGTGCTACACTGTCATATCAAATTCCTGCAAACCTAGGCTACACCTTAGCAACTTGGCAGTTTGCCGGTTGGCTTGATGTAGCCATAGACCCCCCTCAAGCTCCTCCTGCCTCCTATTACAAATACTTAGCACAAGGGCCTCCTATCATGGTAATGTTTCATCACATTAACATAGTACAATTTGTGCTCCTGCCTAGCAGGTCTACTATGTAGTTAACATCAGTGGCCTTCCTTACCACTTTGATGGTTCCCTCCCAGGCTGCATGCAGCTTATTGTGTCTGACAGGAATGGGAACCATCACTTGCTGTGCCACAGCATACTCTCTGGCTTGAGTATTCCTATCATACCAGACCTTTTTCTGTTGCTGGACTCCTGCCAGGTTCTCCTAAGCCAAGCCAAGCTCCCCAACACTTGTCCTGAGGTTTAGGACATATGCCACAGCAGACCCATTGTGTGATACACATTCACCCTCCCTCTCATCATAAATCATCTCTAAAGGTCTCCTCCCCATATGCCTACACAGCAACTCAGAGGGTGAAAAAACTGTGGGTTCCTGGGGTACCTCTCTGTAAGCAAACAGAAGATGGGGCAAATATTTGTCTCACTCTCAAACTGGTTTGCAAATGCCCATAGCATGGTCTTTAGTGTAGAGCTTAACTTCTCCACAAGACCATTAGTCTGGGGATGATGGGGGTGGTCTTTAGGTGCTTCACTCCACAGTTCTTCCACAGACAAGCCAGCAGGTCTGATATAAAATTGGCACCTCTGTCAGTCAGTATTTCTTTTGGAAAAACCTACTCTGTTGAAAATCTCTAGCAAAGCATTTGCCACCTTCTTTGCTAAGATGAAGAATAGAGCCACTACCTCGGGGTCTCTAGTAGCATAATCTACTACTACTAAGATATGCTTATCTGTGGAACTTGGGGTACTCAGAGGCCCTATGATATCCATAGCTACCCTCTGAAATAGCTCCACAGTCACAAGCAAAGACATCAAAGGAGCTTTGACCTTGTCTCCTGCCTTGCCTACATTTTGGCACTGCTCACAGGTCCTGCAGTACCCTGTTACATTCCTTGCAATCCCAGGCCAATAAACATTCTGCATAATACATCTCTTGGTATGCTTTATGCCCAAATGACCTGCAAAAGGAATGTCATGGTCTATGGCTAGAAGGGCCAGACAGTAGGCTCTAGGTGCTACCAACTGCTGCATTACCTCACCCTCTAGCCCTCCATTTGGGGTCCACTCTCTATACAGTAACCCTTTGTTTCAGTATACAGACTCCCCTTTTCCTTGAGAATCAGGTGACTCCCTAGCTACCTCCCTCAAGTCTCTTAGTGTAGGGCCTGAGACCTGAACCTGTCTCAGCTCTACTTTTGTGACTCTTCCCAACTCCCCTTCCACAGGAAGTCTGGTATTCTTTGACAGTGGTGCCTCACTGTCAGCCTGGGTACTACCACTCACCTCTGCCCTTGCAAGTCACTCTGTCCATGAGAACATCAGTACCTACCAGCAGTTGTGGCTCACCTTCAGGATCACTGCTACAGAGTAGCTCCCTCCCAGAAATAGCCATACCACCAGCCCTGTCTTCAGGTGTGATGTTTGTCTGGGTCTCCCCCAAGCTAACAGACCCACATGTCTGTCTCCAAGCCTGACTCCATGTAATGATTGCATACAAGGTACTGCATTATCAAAATCATTCCATATCAAAGACATCTGCAAAGATATCCTCAAACACACCTACTTGCTTGCTTCCTTTTCCACCCTCCCAGTCAAGCTGATTCCTAGCCAAAGGCATTTGGAATGGGGTCCCTCCTAAACCTCTGACAGGAGTGGACTGCACAAGAAGGTACTGCTCCTCTTTAACAACTGCAGCCTTCACAATGGTTATGTCAGAGGCTGTGTCTCTTAACAGTGACCTGTTTTGCATCCACTAAGATAGATATAATCTCTTGTGATAGTTGGTACCCCTGTTGTCTCCAGATGACTTGCCACTGGCATAGTGTTATTCCCAACAAAACCAAACCTACTCCAACAGGAAGCATTGGCAGAACTGGTAGGTCTTGTTTACAATCATAAGTTCTACAAGTTGATCCAAAACATTACTGGTGACTTTAATGTTTATAATTATAGCAGCTATGAGTTTACTCATGCCCATGCTGACTTGTTCAGCAAAGGTATAACATTTATTCCTACCAGATGTGCTGATATTATGAAAGTAATTACTGATTTCAAACTATTTATGAGGAAATTAAACTTCTGTTATATTTAATGGGTTTGCAATTTGTAGTAATGACTGATTCTAATCTCAGAGCGGCTAGTACATTTAACCCTGAGTTACATTCTACCTTAAAAGGTTTTAAATAAATATTTGAATTGGACATTAGTCATTTACTAAGTCATTCTTTTAGACATCATGTACCTAATTTAACATAAAATTCACAAGGATTTCAATGACCTATACCTGCGCTCGATTAACTGATGCTGGTAATTCCAAGACTTATTATATAGCAAAGTATGTTGATTACCAGCTAAAACAAATTATTTACCATCGACTACCTCTGCCATGACCCATTGGACTTTCTTTTTAAATGCAATCAGTTGGGGTCATTTATTGAAGATACTTTTTTTAACAGTGGACATCAAAGATCTCTTTACATGTATTCCACATAACACTGGAATTGAATGATTTATGGAATTTTATGCCAATCTTTTACCTGTGGGTCAAGACAAGATTAATGCTTTTTCACATTTACTGGAACTGGTCCTGTGCAATAATTTATTTATTATGGGCATTATTTTAAACAGCTAAAAGGGGTAGCCATGAGGTCCCCTCCTGGGCCACTGTATGCCAATACAGTAATGGCAATTTGGGAGTCCATCTTTTTAATACGTCAATTTTTGCCCACATTAAGTTGTATGTCCATTTTTTAGATATACTGATAGCATGGACTGGCCCAAAAGACATTATACCAGCTTTTATAAATTATCTCAATGGAACTACAGAGTTTTTGGAATTTTCGTATCAGGTTGTCGTGTCGAGTATAGCATATTTGGAAATTTTACTAATCAAAGATCTACAGAGATGTTTAAAGTCATGTGTTTATAGGAAGAAAATGTATTCTAAAATTTTTGCACTTTACAAGTAACCACCCCTTTCATGTTAAAGCAGTTATCAAGGGTCAGATGGTGAGAACCGCTAGGATGTTAAAGATACTGGACGCGTTTATACAGGCGTGCAATTTTATAGGCAGATGTTCCTTGATAGAGTTTATCCTAGTGATTTAGTGGAGTATATAACATCTGAGGTTATCCTCAAGAGTGTCTGACCTATATGAACCCCTCTTGCGGGCACCTACAAGTGCTATGCTGTCTCCTGTTTGTGTGAGCAAACGCCAGGTTTGGATAAGTTATCTGATGTTCCATTCTATATGGGCTCTCACCTTGATTGTAACCCAATTGCCAGATTGTCTGTAATGCAATTAGCTGGTAGAATGGTTGGACATGTTGAGGAAGGGTCTATTTCTATTCATAACACCATATTTTCATCGCAAAAAGGGAAGGTTGATGCTAACGCATTTATTACCACTTTAATGATAGCCAGGGGGGTTCTGGGATTATCCACAAGAATTGGGCTTTAATTACACTGGATATAGATGTGAGTAAAATATTGGGTCCTTGTCCCAAAATATTATATAGAAGGACCAGGAACTTTAAAGATTGATATGATACCCTAACTTCAGATAATGGCAGTTATGTAGGTAAAATGGCTAAATGTGGTAACTGTAATCAGCTTGCCTTAGGTAATAAACAGATTTGTCATCTTTGGTCAGTATAGTTGTTACACCAAGGGAGTGGTTTATGCTGCTAAGTGTAAACATTACCCTGCATTGTACGTAGGCAAAACCAAACGTAAGCTTAGGCAGTGTATTTATGAACACGGTTATGAGATCAAAGTCTACAAATGCCCTTTTTAAACATATCAGTGAGTTCAAGGACCATGAATTTTGCTTTGTTGTGTTAGAACACGTTAAAATAAACACTAGGGGGGCCCTTGGAATATATTTTTGGAACAGAAAGAATAATGGTGGCAGATTTACCTTAATGCTTCAGCACTCCCTAGGCTTAATGGCTTTTCTATTTCTGGTGTTCTAAAAATGAAAGCTTATGATAGATGAATTTTTGTAGCATTTTAATGGCTTGCATACAGTTAGATTATTTAATTGAGTATATATAAGTTTTATAATGTTTGTATAGGGGCAAATTGATTCAGTTTAGTTATTTTAATTGTTTAATTATCTTATGCTTTTGATGCAAATCATATAGGCTAGTTTTTGACATATGGTTGGTGGGGTTGCTGCTGTTGGTATTATTGATGGACTATGCATCTTTGAATATTGATTAATGATGCAATTTATCCATCTAAAAGGGGTGATATGACTGTTTTTAAAATGTCTGATGAAGCCAGATATACTGGATGAAAGTGCTAACACCTGTATTAAAGTTAACAAGTCTCATTCTTTGTAACTGCCTGCTTTTTAATTTTGTTCAGTTTACATTAGTTGTGTATAGTGTTCCCACTTGCTATCTCCCCCACCTTTTGTTCTCCACCTTGCCTCTATGGACATCTATATGATACATGGCCCCACTGGTTACATTTAAAACATTTAACCTTTGATCCCAGCCATGTATCTGAACTAGTGGCTTCCCCTGTTATTGGTGGACTCTGGGGTAGTTTATGCTGCCCACCATGGGTTCCCTTATATCCATGTGGAGCACTGGATATCCCCTTCCTGTGCAGTGATGCCCTGCTTGCTAGGTAGAGATCCCCTTTCTTCTCCAACTCATCTGTAGAGTTACATTCTCTGGTCTGCCAACTAGATTCTCATGTCCTCAGGCAAAGTGCTAAGGGCTTGGTGATCAGGCACCCACTCATCTACCTATGGAAGTAAGCGCTTACCTCAGCAATATAATCACACACACAACTTTTTTTCTGTAAGCTTCAGGTATTAACTTAAAGCATTCACGTAAACATTTCTTTACTTTTTCATAGTTTAAACAATCAATATCAGGCAATTTAGAAATGGCTGTTACAGCTTTACCATGAAGTAAGGGGGTCAGGAACCATACCCAGAGCCCTTGGTCAACATTATACTGTTTGCATACCCTTTCAAATGTATGAATACAACTATCAAAATTATCACCCTCTGTAAATTGTGGAAGGAATTTATTTACCTTTATTGCTTCTGGGGTTTGGTTATTCCCTTCCCCATTACCTCATGGCCCTGCTGAAGAGTCGGAATCTCCCTCTCATGTTGACACTGCTTCTCATTATCTTCAGCCTCCAAATGCCACAGTCTCTCTGCTGATTTTAATTCCAAATGTTTGGCATCCAGTTCAAGTCTTTTTAAATCCAGAAGGATTTTTAAGTCCTCTGAGGAAAAGGTGAACTGTCCCATTTCTGAGAGCTGTAAATCCCCATCAGCAAACTGGTTGTCCTCCTGGTTGCTGGTCTGAGCTGTGACTAAGGCTGAAATCACTTCCTCTTTATTCAGGCTGGCATACACCAGTCCTTTGGCATCCCACACCTTAGCAAACTGACTCTTTGTCAGCTTGCAATAATCCTTTGCTGATATCTTTGCCTGCTTTCCCTGACTAAGTTAAACTAACAAAAAATAAATAGAGCTCTTGTGAAATGAAACTCTGAATGTCTACCTTGTGGCTGCTGAGAGAATGCACACCTTTACTGATAACTGCTTAGAGGCTACAGAAGTTCAATATCCACACCACTGCCCACCAATATGCGATGTCCCCACTCTGGGCCAGTAATCAAGGAGCCTGATTCCTCACCACTAACACTGGAAAGGGATGTTCACTTGGAATACAAATGGATACACTCAGTATTTACAGATGCAGACCTCTCTGCATCAAGTACAATTTCCCTTAAAAGCATACAGGGAACACAGTCAACCCAGGGTCTGGATAACTCTGACTCCCCTCCAAGTTCCCAGTAAGACTCCCCAATGGTGCAGCTTCAGAGTTGAGTCCTCAGCAAACACCCAAGCCAAGTTCTCCACCACTCTCTGTGAAACCAATGCTTCATATCCCTGCTCCAAGTAGCTCAGACACACACACACACACACACACACACACACACACACACACACACACACACACACACACACACACACACACACACAAATTGAGATTTGATTTACACATGGTATAGGTTTACTAGGTATGTTCCCTTCTGCCCAGACTATAAGGGAGTTATCACTGCCACCAGGTACTACAAAGCCAGCTACCTAAGGCTCTTGCAAGGTACCCAATTATACTGAGTGAAATTAATATTAATACAAATGGTAATGTTGACCAAACAGCCAGTCTTCAGGAGTGGCCGCAGTTATCACCAAATAAATCCCATAGCTAGATCTCAAATCTCCTGCAGCAGTATTATCCAAAAACTGATTGTTATACAACATCCATTTGCAATATTTCCATATTGTTGACTGGCCTCATAATTTTATATAATATAAGAACTCTACACATCTATCTATACATCTTATCATAAATAGTTTCCATGCTTGTTCATTGTTCATTATGTAAATATTTTTCATGCATGTTCATTTTTCATTATGTTTAAAAATAGTAACTATTTATGTTTTTCTTAGTTATGTTTGTACCAATACTGTACTGAAATGTGGAGCTTTTCTCCCCGGGTGTCCGCTGAAAAAGGACTGCCAATCCAGGCAGACTTTCCTGGTCACCAAATGTAAAATAAAATAAAAATAAATAAATAACTATTTGCAAATACTCTCAAAGCTTAAATATTATCTAAAAAGGACAGCCACAATAAAAAGTTTAAATATACTTGATAATAAAAGAACAAGAAAATACTAAATATTTAGTTACAGTAAACACCATAATTCCATTCCCAGGAAATATTGAAAATAACACAGCTGGAAAGTAACAGTTACAGAAAAACAATACTTAACTATTCTCACTATATTTATCTGACTAATCTAGAGAATTACTGTTCCTACTTACTGAATAGAGGGAGCAAGATGATGTGGGTTAGTGGTACTTGTTGTCAGATCCAATACAGAGAGCAATCTCCCACTTATATGTATATATTAATTCTGGCTTACAGAATGACATCACACACATCTGATCATCTGACTGTTTCCTGCATGATCCCCCATCATTAGAAGCTGCCAGGGTTTAGCAGTAATGTGCTATAATACACACTAAACCTTTAGCTAAGTTTTATTAAAGCCTCTGGAAGGCATAACACAATAAAACCATTCCACTCTTCATACAGGAGCTACAAACTATTCCCGAGCACAGACATTGCATCTCTGGCTCCATTCAGAATTGTGGGATAACATCTTTATGGCTTAACCCATAAAGTAATTTAATTGCAGATATATTTTAAAGTTGGCTGGACTGAGATTAACCTATCCTCTTCCAATATCCTCTGTTACAGCATATACATTTCAACAGTTACAAGGCATACATTTAGCCAGTTACTACATGCATGCATATTTCTTTTCTTTCCAGCAGTGTTGATACATTTTAATACATTAATTTAATACATTAATGCATTTTAATACAAGCAGCTTTACAAATACATTTTTCAACACAAGCATCTGTGCAAATCAGTTTGATATACAAATGACATATAATTCTTTACAAAATTCCAGCTAACGTGCTGGCATATATTACTCATCCACGGCCCTACTTCTCCTGGCATAGCTGGCAGTACCTCCTATCATCACACCAGGGTTCCAGCGAAACCAAAAACCTTCAGGAACTATTCCAAAGCTAACCTCTCTACTACACCTTGGCAAAATTCCAAGCACCCTCCCAAACTCAGTAAACACCATAGCGTATCCTGAGCTATTTACAAAATCTCTGTACAGCTATATTGATACCTGTATAGAGCAAGCTGTGCCCACTTGTATTAAGAATAAGACAAACTCAAAATAAAAGCCACCCTGGTGGAATTACAATATTGGTAACACAGCAAAAGCAGAGTGCCTTGGCCAAGCATAGGTGGAACAAAGCCATACATAGTAAAAGCCCCTTGACCAATCTAATCAGGCAGTTAAGAGGGTTAATTAATACCTCAAAGGCTATTTCTGAAGAAGAAATAGCTTTTCAAAGGCAACCACAAAACTTTCTAAAGCTGTGTGTCTAACTTCAGGGGAAATACAAAACAATACGCAGAACTTATTGCACATTAGTGGCATCGCCTACACTGAACTGGAGGCCATTGGAACTGGAGGCCATTGCCAACCTTTGGCTAACAGGTTCAGCTCAAATTCCCCTCCTTCCACCCTGATAGTCCAAAAGAAATATCATATACCACAATTCCCCTAACCATTACTAGGGAACAGGTCATCAATGCACTTTCCAAGGCCAAAAACACTGCATCGATGGGCTCCAATAACATCCCAGGATGTTTAATAAATACCATGAAACATGATGTGTCTTGTCCACTTCAATCATTTTTCAACTGGAGCCTTCAGTCAGGTTTTGTGCTCTAGGAATGTAAGATGGCTACAGTCATCCCCCTGCACAAAGGAGGTCCAACCACTAATCTGGGTAACTACAGGCCCATAAGTCTAACCAGCCTCGTATGTAAGGCCATGGAATGACTCATTATGAACATTACAAATGGGGACATAGGTAACCTGCAATGCTGGACCCATCACAGTTTGGCTTTAAAAATTTAAGTGATCCAGCATTTAGACCTATAGTGGACACCAAAGGCTCATAAACGTTTCCTATTGCAACATTTATTGACCAACAGCTCAAATATATTATGGTCGATCATCCCTGGTGCTTAAAAGATTCATGGGATTTCCTGACTAGGATATCCAATGAAATGTACAGTGAAGTACTGTTTGTTATGATTGACATCAAGGATTTACAGTCATCCACACACAACAGGGATTGATTGGTTTTATGCCTATTTATGTCAATATTCTGGGCTTAAGCATGATAGGTTCCTTACAATTAGGACCCTTATGGAAGTGGTCCTTGAAAACAATTTCATTTTCTTTGAACAGCAATTGTTCAAGCAGAGGAAGGGTGTGGCAATAGGGGCAG
The DNA here is from genome assembly GCF_019279795.1 of Protopterus annectens. Lineage (NCBI taxonomy): Eukaryota > Metazoa > Chordata > Ceratodontiformes > Protopteridae > Protopterus > Protopterus annectens. The sequence continues at coordinate 1,292,537,867 of NC_056733.1, read as the reverse complement.
CATGCTGGGAAAGGGAATATATGGTCAATTTTAGTTTTTCGCAATGTTGGGCCTTGTATGGACGACACCTGGATGATATAATTATATTTTTGACTGGTTCTGGGGTAAGATAAGATGAGTTTTTTTAATATATTCATGACACTACAGATTTTCTAGAATTTACTATGACCCTGGGTATAGAACAAGTGAACTATCGAGATATTTCTATAATCAAAAATAGAATGAGTGAATTTAACTCTACAGTTTATAGGAAGCCCACCTATTTCAATACATTATTACATTTTAATAGCTGGCACCCCCTCCATCAAAAAACATCTTTAGTTAAAAGCCAATGTGTTTGGTTGGCTCGAATGGTTCAAATAGGGATGAATTTTTAAAACAATGTGATATAATTAAGAACATGTTGATTAGAAGGGGGTATCTAGTTTCCTTTGACAACATTTTTGGTGAGGTTTTGTAAAGATTAGAAGGTTACTATATTCTACTACTTGGATCCACCATTGGAATCCCAGTAAACAATAGTACCAATAATAACACTGGGAAATTCAGAAACAATTTAGCTTTAACTTACAACAAACAGTTTGGGGACATTAGTACCATCATTAAAAAGAATTGGAATTTTTTTTTGTTTTGACCCTGACTATATTAAAATAGTGGAGGAAGGTCCTCATTACTTATAAAAAAGGATTTTAGCTTAAAAATATGCTGGAAAGGGACAAACACCAAAAACAAACAGGAAAGATGAGCAAATGTGGGCATTGCTCACAGTGCAAATACATTTTAGAAGCTAGTGAAGTTGAAGTTATGAATTTTGGGACAATAAAATTAAACAAAAAATATAACTGTAGTACTAAACGTGTGATCTACCTTGCTTTTATGCCAAAAATGTACATGTTTCTACATAGGAAAAACCAAAAACAATTTTAGAAACAGAGTTTATCAACATCATGACATACAGAAAAAAGTTAAAAAATGCCTTAGCGGGTCACATTTCAACAAAGGTTGATCATTATTTTAAGCTTATAATACTCTATCATGTGGAACTGGGGCAGAGAGGGAGACCAGTAGAAGACTATCTGGAGATTAAAGAACTTAAATGGCAGCTCCAGACTAATGCTACGGCATACCCCAGACTAAATGAGACCTTGTCAATTAGTCCAGTCCTTAGGCTCAAAGCCAATTTAGCACTGTAACATATTTGCCATATTCTTCCATTTTATATTTATTTTATTTCATTAATTTTATGGTTAAATGTTTTTTTACAGTATTGTATGTAAAAAATATGTGGAAGGGGGTCACATTTTTGTGTTTTTAATGCATTGTACAATAAACATATGGGTAATATTGCTTTAAGAAATGGTTTGTAAAGTCAATAATTATTCCCCAATTAAGTGTGATAGTATTTGAGATATGTTGTGAATTGTTTTTGTTATTCTGATGAAGTCCTTCATTTTGGAACCAAAGTGCTTAATAAACTACACGGAGTGTATCTGGGTCCTTAGTATCCTTCTTTTTGTGGTTTCTTCTTAGTTTGTGCGGACTTTTTTTGCCAAACAGTTTGGCTTTGTTAAATGAATGTCATGCTTATTAAATCTGGTGTACTTTTAACTTCATCCAGTGCTTTGGAGACTATCTTAAACTGTGCACACAGCTTACTTCGACTTGGGCAAGGCTTTTGATACAACACCCCCACTCAGGCATTACTGAAAAGCTTTCCAATTTAGGTAAAAACCCTTTTATCACCCACTGGATAGCCAACTGACTCACTGATAGGACCCAGGAGATCAAAATAGGTGAGGCCACCTCTACCAAGAGGCCAGTCACTAGCAGAGTCCCCCAGGGCTCGGTACTGGGCCCACTTCCATTTCCCTGAAATGGAAGCAAATGCTGAAGGTTTATGGTTGACTAAGCCTGCAAATGACTGCAAGCCGGGGGTTATCATAGACTCCCCTGCAGACACTAGCATTCTTCAAGATGGTTTATCTCTGACTAACAAATGGAAATGCATAATTGTACCCTTTGGGAAGTCCACTATCCTGGCTAACTACCACGTTGATAATATGCCCCTAAGAGTCAACACAGTGGTCAGGTATCTGGGTATGCACATAGACAGCCTTACTTTTGACCACCACATGGTCACAGTGGTAAGTAAATCCCTTTTATGTTGCACAATTTATAAGTAAGGATATGGCATCTAGGTCCAAAGAGGTCATTAACCCACTGTACTCTGCCCTTATCAAAACAATCATAGAGCACAATGCTCCCTTTGGTATGTAGCTGACCAGGCATATGCTACAACTAGACCAACCTCAGAGGTTCCTTACAAAAAGAATACAAGGCATAACAACCCTGCCTTATGCAGAGCTCCTTAAAGCCCTTTCCCTCTACTCAGTCACCTATAAATTGCTGAGGGGTGATCTATGCCTGGCTTAGAAAGCATCCATAAACCCCACTCACTAGAAATACATGGTCTGGGGACCTGAATTTTGCTTGATTTAAACAGAATGTGCTGAAGAGACAGATACATGTACCAGAAACTGCCCCTCCTATGGAACAGGCTTACCATCCATGGGAAGATGAGTTCATGTGTTACTCAGTTTAAGTACAACCTAGACCAGTGGATGGGGAATAGAAAATTTAAACCAGGCCTAACAGAGGAAGCTTATAAATGTTTGGTCTCATTGTCCTATTCGGATACAGGGCATTCTCATTGTTTTCGGAAATCTTGGCTGACTCAGAAAGGCCACCCCCCTGGGTCATTAGGCTAGTAACAATCTATGAATATTACAATTCAGTCACCAATTACTAGGATGTTTGGGTAGATGGCTGCCTTATGGTCTCAGAATCTGTGACTTTGATGTTCCGTGTGCTATTGTAGTGCTGCTCAGAGTACTTTATTCCCGCATTACATCTTTGAGGCTTAGGTAAGTTACTCAGCTCATTAACATCAGTGTTGTATGGAATTTCACACCTCTAGCAGCTTACACACATCGTATTCCAGAATATTTTCTAAAAAATCTCTTTAAAAGGATTAAACATATGTAAAAAGTTGTGAACAATAGAAATATTGCTATTTGTACAATTTTAATAGCTATCCGTAGAAGCATTCTTTACGGACATTAAGTATAAATGCAGTCATAATTCTGAGCTTGTGTGCATAAAGACTATATTTTTGCTAAACTTTCACAAACAAATTATATATTGGAAACTGGACAACCTAGTCAGTTAGAACACATAGCTTTCACCATGACAGCAAGAAATTCCTTTCTGAATGTATGTTAAAATTATTTACAGAAATATGAAATATATGCTTAACTGTATAATTAGTAATATAAATACTGAATATCTCTCAAGGTGTGCAACTTACAGTGCAAATATCAATGACAGTTTTCTTCAGTAGCATCTAAGATTTCACCTGATGCGATGTAACTAACCAGCAACTAGAAATATCTCCAGAATAGCATGATGGAAGTGAACATTGATAATGAATTTTTCTGTCTCCCATCATAGTGTTTCCCACCATACCTCTTAATTTTCATATTCATATTTTCATAACTGACAGACCTATAAGTGCCAAAAAGGGATTGTCCATTTGTTAATAATTCCTTGCCCTTTCTAATACTGCCTGTTATTAGGTGGCAAGTCACTTAAAGATGCTAGACTTAAAAAAGGTCTGAGTGCCATAAGGTGCTATGTGTGTTAACTGGAAATATACAAACAGATCATATGCATTATGCTGGGCATAGTGCAGTGTGTTGTTGATGATCCTGATGTCAAAGTTATCTGTGAGTGATATTTTTGATTCTAATGAAGTGCATTTCTTTATACCTCAGATTGTGTTTGAGCAATAGAAAATCATCTGTCAGCATGAGACTATTTTAACATTGTCTCATGATACCCACATGGATTACTACACCATCTGAGAAGTTGTGCAGCATGAGAAGCCTATACTGTACAATATTTCAGCTGTCAGCATAAGTGTACATGGCTAGTAGCCATATACACCAACTGACATACATAGGGGACTCTACATCATACCATGGTTTGCTGCTAAATGAGCCAAGCAGACTTGCAGCTGAGTGCTTCCTAACTGTTCAATGGGGTGCTCTTCCACAGTTTGCCTAACAACTCAGATGGTTAATTCAAAGATGCTCAAAATTTAATTGGATTCATCATTGTGTTAATTCTGCATGTCTTTGAATCCAACTTTTGACAAACAGCACAACAAAATAAACAAAATGTTTTGTTCTGCTGACGTGCATGTATCAGTATTCAACCTTGTGTGCTGGGAAACAGCAAGAAGGAGTGAAATGCAGACAGACTGCAGAAAAAATTAGGATTTCATATGGTAGTCAAAAAGCAAGAGTGTGTAAAGTTTCCAGGTACAAAAAATATGACATGATACAGTTTAGAAACACACTGCAAGACAATAAAGGGACTTCCAAAGACTTAAGTACGCAAATAAATAATGGTATGCTTATGGCATATGAAGGGGTAGGTGTTGGATTAAAGTAGAAAAGCTTAGAGAAATACTTCCCACTATACAGAAATAGTCAGTACTTCAGTAAAAGTACTTTTTTGATTAAAACATATAGATGAAATTTCAAGTATGTCTGTATACTAATGATTTTCAACAAAATGAGCAAAATACCCTGCTTCCCCCTACACCCTAAATTCAGAGAACATAGCAGTGTGAAGTGAATTTCCTGCAGTGTTTCATGGGCTTTGTCTCCAGCAGTATTTTGTGAGGCTCTGTCTTTAGCATATACTGCATGGAAGCTGATACAAAGGTGTTTATGCAAACCATGTTTGCTAGTTATTGCATACCGGGAGCAGTTATCAAATTTCATTCTGATACTCAAGTTTTTCAGCAAGTGCTGGATCATACAAATTCTGACATTAATCAAGGGCCTACCCTCAATGCCAACATGGTTTCCTTTGGCAAATCTAACACAGTCAGAGAACTGGGCAGAGCCATAACTAAGGAAGTTAAAGGGATCAACTTTCACAGGCACGAGCTGTTAGGTGGTACAACCTACACTTACCAATAGGGTGTGAGTACACGAGTAGAATTCATATAACAAGCCACAAGTGATATCATGGCTTCTTTAATGAATTGCCATACTGCATTTTCAGAGCCCAATTGGAAGAGCTTTTTTGTATTCAGGTTTGGGGAAACTTTTCTTTTTTGTGGCCCTCTACTTTGACCTGAGGGGAAGTGTCCAGTGCACCACATGAGTTTCTACCTTGCAGAACTTATTCTCTCCAAGGTCCAGAGAAATTATAGTCTAACTTTTCCCCTTCCTTTTTAAGCCTATCATTGAATGTACTGCCTCCTTCAGCACGTGAGACACCTCATTATTTTCTTACCAAATATTTCTCAGGACTTTCAGCTACTCAGACTTAACACCCTTGTCTCTGTCTCTCTTCTCAGTCTCTTATGGTCTCCTGAGAGTTGAGCATCTCGAACATTAAACTTCACCACGCAAAACCTGTAGTAAAACTAACACCTGCTCGAGAAAGACCTAAATCTTTACCTCCTCATTAAAATACCCACTGGTGTAACAGGTATATAATCAATGTATATCCATTACTGGCTCCCCTTACTCATCAAGCAGCATACTTCTGCAGCAACCTTTAAAACTAGCCTGGATGATTGGTCACAAATATATGGCCAAAGTACTGGTTGATGTGGCTGAGCTTCTCAAAAGTCTCTCTCCCTGTAAGCTTAGTAAAAACTTAAGAACCACTGAGAGAGAGAAAACAATGCAAGGTTGTTTCAGAACAGTGGGAAAACAAAAAACAGATTGTACTATGGGGAGCATTATGTTTATAACTCTTAAGCAATTATTTTCCTTTTTCCATTACACAATGTTAAACAAGTATGAGTCAGAAATGAAGCTGGCACAATAGCAGTAGTGTAGTTTTCACAACATTTTTCTTGGAATTAAGGCCAAAAACAAAATGCTTTTTGATGATGGGAGGCTACAGTATTATTAAATACTGAGAAAACAAGATCCAGTATATATCAGATATAGGGTGGCTCACGAGGCACAGCCAGTGATATTTTTTCTGTGTTTATATGTGTGTGTGTACTGACATACATATAAATATCTATATAAAGGAAGTAAACTTATGTTCAAAGGTGGAAAGAATGGTGACACATTACTCAAGTATGTAATTCCACAGAACACTTCTAGTCAGACTCACACAAGAAAAGTGAAAAGGAAAATCTGGAGATTAAGAAAAGCAAGTAAAGCATGACAAATGAGAAAGTGAATACAAATAGAAGACAGAGAAAAAAGACAATAACTGAATGTGTTTAAAAGTGAGATGAGTGCTATGGTCATTTTGGTAAATAATTTTTAAGTATAGAAATAAAAAGATTCTATACATGATGTATGCTATACTGTGAAGAAAAAAACACTTGGAAAATACAAACCTTATATTGTGGATTGGGTTGGATGTTTTAATTGTGACCTGTTTGGGAAGAAAAGGAACAAAGACAAATATAAATGCAGTCAATAGGAGCAGAAGCATCAGAGTGTGCAGCATGTCAAGGCTAACCACTCTATGGTGCAAAAATGGCTCTGAGTGATTATGTCAACTGGGATGAGGACCCAGCCTACAAAGACCTACACTAAGACCACTACCACCCTTATTATGGGTCCCATGTTCCTGTCTTGGCAAGTGTCTGCCTAACATAAAGCCCAGCAGCCCTAGAACAATAAGTTACTTGCCAGCTTGTGTCCAGTTGGCCATGCTTGGTCACGTGGTATAGCTTTGAGCAAAAGCTTAATGTAAAAACAAACCTGCCACAAATAAACTAAGGAGTGCTATGCTGTATATACCTTCTCTGCAAGGATGATTTCCGAAGTGGACAACATGATGGTGAGGTGGAGACTGGACATCTTGTATATCCACAAGACAAGGTAGAAAGGCAGCATAGCAAGCCCACTGCTACTCAGGGAAGGACAGACTAGAAATTATTTAGAAACTTTGGTGAGAGACTGTCATCTGAAGACAGTGAGGGATGTCATGAGAATTCATTACAGATTCATGGCAGGAAGAAAGCAAGGATGTCCAGATAAGAGATGAGTGGATTATGTGAGAGCTGACCTGTGAGAGTCAGTCCAATATGTTGAAGAAGGTAGGAGCATACCTCTCAACCAATCAGGGATAAATTTCAACAGAATCAGGGACAAAGCCAGAAAAAATCATTGACAATCAGGGGCACTTTTAAAATATTTGTGCTATTAACTTGAGACATTCACAGAATCACAGAATATGAATAATGTACATTTTGTGAGGTAAAAGAAATGTACAACTCTTAATTATTGCCATTATTCATTAAGTTTAATTCACCACCTTTCCTCCAAAAGGCACCAGTTTTAGGAGGGATTAAGAGGGGCAGAGCTAAAATTTGAGTCAAAATCAAGGACGTCCCTGAAAATCAGGGACAGTTGAGAGGTTTGGGTAGGAGAGTGGCACTACCTCAATAGAGATGGCAACAGTTGAAGTGACATCCAACCTCATGTAGAAAAATGATGAAGATGATAAAGTTCTTAAAGCATTGTGCTTACAGGTACAGGGATAATTGCATGTATGTACTTTTTGAACTAGAATAGATAACATGTTGGAGAAAATTCCACAGTAACAGTGGAGGGCATATTCTGTGGGAGGAACAGGGGAAAAATTTTTGATAAAATCATAATAAAAAAATTGCAAAGCACATCGGTGGGAGAAGATAAAAAAGAATGTCATAATACAATAACAAAGAAAAAACATAAACCAGCAGTGCCAAAAAGAATTTTATAGACACAATTCTGAGATAAAGGGTATTTAGAAGCAGTAAGAAAATAATTGCATATGGTATAATAACCTGTCCAAAGATAGTATAAAGGGTAAAATAGATGACATACTCTAAAGTTTAACAATGCAAGAAAAGACGGAATGTATATACCATAGAAAAATATTTTAAGAAAAATTATAGGGACAGCACAAGAGAAAACAAACTGTGTAGAAAAATCTTTTAGGACGCTTAATGCACAGGAGAAGAAATAAAAGGTTTATTAACAAGGAACTGGAACTGAAAGTAGCAAGAAAAATTAGAAGTGTAATTGATACAATAGCAGACATAGAGGATACAAGGCAATAGTTTTAACAGCAGTTGGCAGATTGGCAATTTGCAGACTTAGTTGACATTTATCAAAATTAGTTGTTGATACAGGCTCCATGGCATAGAGGAATGGAGCCCTTACTATGACCCAGGCAACCCAGAAGTGACTACCATTTCAGGTGCTGGAGAAATAGGGGAGGGGTGAGAGAGCAGATTTGCTGGCTTGCCCACTCCAGGAAGGAGGGAGAGGTTTCTATCCCTGATGCAAAACATCCCTGGTGATGTGTTGGTGCCATGATTGTGGGATAGATTACTGCAAAACTGTGGCACCTGAGAGAGGCTGGAACTAGCTGATGATGCATGTGGTGATGGGCATGATGCCACTAGCTCTGTCCACTTAGAGCAGTCCAAAAATCCTCACTAGTGTACAGGGCCAGCACATGTGATGCTGCAGGCTGCTCCTCTCCACTCCACTCCCCCTGACCAACCTGCCACTGGTATGTTTCAAGCCACAGGCTATAGTACCAAAAACAGTTAAGAATAAATGGTTCACCTGGCAGCTAATGATCAACTGGGGGATACAAATATGGAAGGAAAGGTGATTGTTCAGGGAAGAGGCAGCACAGGCTTCATTAGGTTACTGGCTGGCAAGGACAGTAGGGAAGGAAAAAGTTAGCAAAAACATAGGAATAATCATGCTGTCGAACTGTCAGTACAAGATTTTGACAAAGTTAATGTACTGGATTGTAGAGAACAGTGCAGCAGTTATTAGCTTCTCAGTCTTCACAGACCACTTAAAGGATGGTTTCCAAAACTAGTGGGCAAGAGACATTTTCTACAAAAAAGGTAATATATATATATATATATATATATATATATATATATATATATATATATATATATATATATAAGATGGAACAGACAAGTATAAATGACGTGGAGAAAAGATTTGGTGAGCAAGAAAACATTTTTTGTTATTTGGCTACTGGATAAGGTGGATGATTTAAAACTGGAAGAACAAATATTTTAAGAATATTTGGTGTGCCTGAGGAAATGGAAACAGAATATATGGTTAATTTCTTCACCAGCTGGATTCCAAAACTGTTTGACCCTCTGGACAGCTTGTCTTATGATAGAGAGCACAAAGATCTCTCACAAAACATTTATCTAAGGAAATAGACCCTCCCAGGTCTATAACTGTTAATACAGCTGCTGCTTGGGCAAATCCTCCTATATCAAATCTGGTGACAGAACTTCCAATTGTCAATGAATATTCACAGAATATAAAGGAAAAGGGGAGGTTTGTTTGTTTAGTGTTGACAAAGTCCTTAAATACCATGTTATTTCTAGCAAATTTAAGAAATTTTCTATGAGAAGGGACAAGTGCTTTTGATTGTTTAGATGTCCTTTCATTCTTTAAATTGGAAGTAAAACTCATTACTAACTGATAGAAAAATCATAAACATTGACAAGATATATGGCTAAAATATGAGGAAAATCAAAAACAGAAGCTCTGTACATTTAAAGGATATAGTTTACTAGTAATAAGAAAGAGTGTAGCACCACATGCCTTTCAACTGTACAGAACTTTGCAGAATATCATTGACTTCTCATATTTTTGCCATATCCCTCGTAACCCCCCACACACACACACACACACACACACACACACACACACACACACACACACAGGATATGTATGCTTAAAATGGTATTTTCAACCATGGTTCTCAACTGTCCAGATTTTTGCCTTACATTTTGGTGTGCTCCTCATAAAGTTTGTGATTCCAAAAGACTCACACTAAGAGTAGGGTTCTAGCTCTCAGGGTAATCCTGTTTATAGATACTCATTCAAATGAAGTAAGTCACACTGACAGCAAGTCTTTCACCTTTCAACCTTGGATCCCGGAACCTACCATCCTATCAGTCTGACAAACCTTATCTGCAAGGCCATGGAGCGTATTATCATGGAACTTATAAACAAAGACAATGGCAACCTTCAAACACTGGACCCCACCCAGTTTGGGTTCATGAAGGGCCGATCTTGTCTCCTGAACCTGATTGACTTCTTCGAATCAGTCTCCAGAGCCATGGACAAGGGTAAGGTGGTCCACACAGCCTATCTAGATCTTGCCAAGGCCTATGACACCATCCCCCACTCTGGAATCATAGATAAACTTACTAAGCTGGGCATTAATCCCTACGTCACCCAATGGGTTGCTAACTGGCTTACTGATAGAACCCACACTGTAAAAGTAGCCGGCTCCAAATCCAGCTCCAGACAAGTGACAAGTGGAGTACCTCAGGGTTCAGTCCTAGGTCCACTCTTGTTTGGCATCTACTTCTCTGAAGTACAGGCCAACACTAAGGGACTCTGGCTAACAAAGTTTGCAGATGACTGCAAACTGGGAGCCATTATTGAATCCCCAAATGATGTGGATACTCTACAAAAGGGCCTTACAGAAACAGATGCTTGTTGCCAGAGCCATGGGCTCAAGCTCAATGCCAAGAAATGTATAGTTATCCCCTTTGGGACAAAACATGTATCCGTGAATTACCATATAGGTGGCAGTACACTAAACACCGAAAGTGTGATAAGAGACTTAGGGACACAGGTGGACAGTGGTCTTACCTTCGATAACCACATCTCCACAACAGTCAGGAAATCCTTCTATGTGGCACACCTCATCACTAAGGGCTTTTCATCCAGAAAAAAGGAGGTCATTGTCCCACTGTACTCATCCCTCATTAGACCCATTATAGAATGCCCCATTTGGTATGTACTTCTCAAGACATCTGCAACAACTGGAAAGGCCGCAGAAATACCTCACCAAAAGAATCACAGGCCTAAAGCAGATGCCCTATGCTGACCACCTTAAAAAACTCCAGCTATACTCTGTCACATATCGTCTACTCAGAGGCGATCTCTACTTAACATACAAGGCCATGTCAAACCCAGAGCTGTTGGACATGCTACACTTAAAGAAATCCCAATCCCTCAGAGCCACACGCTCCATGGATCTAAACCTTGTCATCACAATAAACAAAACATGCTGGAGGGATAGGTTCCTGACCCAGAGACTCCCCAGACTCTGGAACAGATTGCCCATACATGTCAAGCAGAGTGCCTCTTTGGCCCTCTTCAAAAGGAACCTTGACGATTGGATGGGAGAAAGGAAATTCACCCCGGGGATCACGTCAGTCACCCTGTTAGACAGGGGTCCAGGGGAGTAAATAGTGTGGGAAGAAATAGCCAGGGAATTGTTATGGCTAGGCTTGTATAGACCCTAGGGCTGATAGCCTAGTACCAACCTATTAACCTATGAGAACAGACTTAATACTGACAGCAACTCTTTTGGAATCTGGCCCAAAATTTGTGGTATTCTGGCAAACTATTGAAGACTGAATTCATAAAATAATGACTTCATAGCCTTCAGAAAATGCATTTTAACTCAAAACATGCTGTTCTGGTTTACTGTTAAAAACTGGACACTTGGAAGATCGAGTCAACAAATCACTGCAACCTTTCCTCAAAAGTCAGCATGCCGAATACCAATACGCATAAAAATGGCACCGAACGCTGAAAATTCCTACTGTTCTGGACACAGGAATAAGTGCTAAAAGGGTGGCAAGTTCAGACAGTGGGTAACAGTTTACACAATATCACATCAGCAGCCACAACTTAATTCACCTCATCACTATTTACTGTCAACATGTGGAATTTGTAGAGATCGACTCAACCTTCTAAGCATCGAGCATGAGATAGAAAGTTGCTACAATAACAAAGTTCATAAGGGCAATATTTAAAATATGTCCCTATTTTTGTGTCCCCATGTTACTTTTGGCTGTATTCATATTTCTTGAGCTAAGATGTTGAGAGGTATGACAGCAACAATGCTTGGAAAGTGTAAGGTGGCATGGGGATAGGCATAAAATTGCCCTGAAGAAGAGAAATTATTTTCTAATTACCCACTTAATTCAATACAGAGGCACATGGGAGACAGAGCTTATCCCAGCACTCTGAGGATAAAACAAAAAGAACTAATACTGGTTGTATTACCAATAGATTAATGGACACACACAAATGGAACAATGACCTTCAGGCAATTTGGAGAACCATCAGTTCACCTTTCAGTATGTCTTTGGGAGATAAGAGAACCAAGAACACCTGACACAGGGAGGATATACAGATTCTGAATAAAAGGCACCTCATCTGAGAATCTAACAGGAGGATCAAGCACTGTGATACAGCAAAATGTCCGGCTATGCAACCCTGTTTCTTCCACAGAAAGAAAGAATAAGCTGAAAACAAATTATATTGCAGTGCTGAATGTGTAAAGAGAAGACTAGAAAGGCCAAACTGTCTTTTGCTTGGATTACTTTGTGTTTCTATAACTTGTGAATGCAGTTTGCCATGTGTCTCCTCACAGCAATAAAATGATAAATAATTGGATTCTCAACACCAAAAAAGAATCTAGCCTGCTCATACATCTTCATTTATCTTTTTATTGTGCTCTTTCCATTTTATAAGATCATATGAGTTTGGATGGGTATATTCCATATTCATTACCAAACCATGCCAGTTGGCCACATTGAACATATTGACTTATGTTTTTTTATCAGAGGGAAAGTAACAAAAACCTTGTGAAAATGTGGTAGCATCTGCTGTACTGTTACACTTCTGAACATGTTCCATAACATGCTCCATGTTTCTAGACTGCTAATACTTGGTTTGCTGTATGCCAGGATTTGTCATGGAAGTAGAATGCTGACCAAAGAAATTGCTGTATTTCCGCAGCGTCATACGACACACCTACAGTCAACTTTGGGATATTAGCCTACTCACAGCTGCTGCTACTGTTAACACAGTACGACAGATAACTTAATATGCAAACCCCACAATATCAGCAAGTAGTCCAACATCCAGATATATCTAACTGTTCCATAATCAGAATTATACAAAGGATAAAAAAATTTCCAACTTCAGCTGATGTAAATCTACTATGATATTAAAACACTAAGTTCAGTTACAGAAATAGAAAGCAATTTTTCCTCATCAAACATACTTATTATTTCTGACTTCAGCTATTAAAATGTTAAATATGCATGGTGTCCATTACACAACAGACTGCTATATCATAGCCTAATGGTACTTCTCTACTGCATATGATGTATTGATATCCTGTAATCCAACACACCCTTCCCTGGTGTGTATTATTCCTTACATATCCATGCTTAAGGACTGCACTGTTAAAACAAGTCATTGCATGGACTGTATTTACACAACAGGTAAATATAATATGTACCATTGTAGTGTCTTGCCACTGACCCAGATCATAACTAAAAGGGTTTTAGGACCACTTCACATACCTGGTTATCAAATCAAATAAACAGACGAACATATACATACATACATATATATATATATATACATATATATATATATATATATATATATATATATATATACACATATATATATATATATATATATAGAGAGAGAGAGAGTAATAAGAAGTAACAACATAATACTCCAAACACAAAAAGTGAAATGAGGAAGGACCTGGTACAAAAAACGGAGCACAGTCAGTTTATTTAATAAACTGACTGTGCTCCGTTTTTTGTTCCAGGTCCTTCCTCATTTCACTTTTTGTGTTTGGAGTTCAGGTTTAAGTCTTTCATTTTTAACAACATAATACTGCAAGCATTTAAAATTTTCAATTCCTCATTTCTGACCCACAACAGCAGATATACAGAAATCAGTAAAATGAACGACTGTCATATCTTCACTATCTAATGAACCACGTCACATGTAAAGTCTATACTTATTTGACATGAAGTGCTTAACACTGAGTGTGTAATATTACAAAAGCAAAAGTACAGAAAAGATGAGAAGTACAGAAAATATGCCACCAGCTTATTTACTTTCTGATCCTCACACACAAGAATGCAAAATTCTACATCCTTTGGACATTAGTCAGATGACAGCAGTCTACCTAGTCTGTGAATCATACCACTGTTAGACCCTTTAATGTTGCTACTTGCAAGTAGAATTTGTTCAGAATAAGACATTTGTGTTAGTAGTTGGCATATTACACTAAATTATTTCAATAGAAATTATTCTGAGTATCAGTTTTATGTACAATGGTATGAGATGTCAAACATTTTGGGCTTCATCAATTTTCTACCATATTACAGTAAATGATTTCTATTCATTCATTCCTTTCTCAGTTATATTAGCACAACTGGAATGTCACATCTTGTTCAAAGGGGAACCCCACATTTTTATTTCCCCAAAGGATTCTTCTGGATAGAACAGTTTATTATTTGAAATCTTAGTCATGTAGTCCTACTATATCTCTTAACCTGTTAGTGCAGAAATCTGGACAAAAGCCTAAAAATAAGGGGGATGAAGGCCTAGAAGTAGGGACAGATGTTAAATATTGTCCTTATAAACTTAGAAAGTAGTTACAATAACAGGATTTCTGTTAGCAAGCATTTTTCTGAAGGATATAAAGTCTGAAACTCAGTTGTATGTCATTTTTTAGCAACTTCAATCGTCTGTGATTTGCACGAAAATCACAGATTTTATGAGGAACAGAACAAAAATATGAGGCAAAAATCTGGTCACTCTGTCAAAATCTGGACAGTTAAGAGGTATGACTTTACAAATGTTATTAGCTTGGTAATTTGCCTCAACAAGATTCAAAACTGTGGACAGTATTTCCCTTTCATTCTTGTGACCCTTGATATATATTGCTGCTTCTGTATGAGTGGGAGTATGAAAAATAAAAATTTTACGTATAAATGATATCAAAGAAACAGAACTGCTCATTCAGTTACTTCAGTCTGTTTTTACTTGTCAGATACATATGAGGTATAAAAACGTTTGCACTACTTTTCTTTTGATAATGTTGGCTGCAGAAACATAACCAAGCAGGCAGGGACCACTGCCCTACCCAGTCTTATAGCTTCTCCCTACCCCCTGTATTTTTTCAGCTGCTGACCCTAGGCTGTCAAAATATATTACTTCCTTCTTCCCCTCCTCAGAATTGTTTTATGACTCCCATGCATTCCTGAATGTCACTACTGCCATTGTGTGTACTACCTTCAAAGGAAGACTGTATCAAGCATGTTACGTGCAAAAATAAACAGACTTTTGTCACATTATCCATCCAAAACACACACACTCTATAATTGTTCCCTTATTCCAGTAAGTATAATATTCATAAGTTTTCTTTCATTTGCAAGGACATTCCTGTAATGTCCACTATTCTTTTTTATCAAGGGGTGAAGCAGCTATAGATATAATATATACGTAATTCCTGTTATCTCTATATAACTTATTGCACAGACCTCCGGGCAGTATAGTTGTCTATCTGGGTCTACTTTATTAACTCAAACATTCAAAAGTTCGAGTGCATAAAGATTGACACATATGCATCAAACTCTTAAATGTTCGAAAGTTAATAAAGAAATAAAATACACAGAAAAAAATGTAGGCAGGGGGGCAAGCCCCCCTGCGCCCCCCAAACCCCCCACTACTTAAATATACCAACTCCGAGATCGCACTACATTGAAGTAAATGGAAATCTCCACCTACAGAGATTTCCGTTTACAGTTTTCAATGGCTTGCACTTTCGATCCATATGGTTCGATCCATATGTATTTGCAGTTTTACGCTTTCGCATAAATAAAGTAGACCCATCTATCTCACTACTAACATTTTCTTATATCTCTTTCAGAAATTCACTGAGGAAGAGACTACGGTTGTGCATATCTTGCATAGAAATAATAGCAGCAGCTGAAAGTGAAATTAAGTGTTACAGTGCTTAGAATAATCAAGATGAGCTTTAATATCTGGCAGTCAGTGGGAACCTACTTGCACCTGGTTCCCACTGGTTAATAAATTGATTTACTGGGGTAGGGGTCACAAAATATTTAACCACAGCATGGACATTTACTCTTTTGTGCCATCTTGTGTGGGAGTGTTGTGAAGTGAGGAATGGATAGTAGCTGCTAGGCACATATGTCTTTTTACACTTATTTACCCACCTGTTCTTTGTATACGTGAGAAGCAACATTTTGTTTACATCTTGGTCCTGAATGGCCCATTATTATAGTTTGTCTGCCCAGAAACTCAAATGGCAGTGGAATCAGCTTCTTTGATTTCACTTACTTGCACAGCTCTGGAAGGATTTTGTTTACTGCAACTTTGCTCACATTCATGCATTTGCTCCCTTTTCCAATGCTGATATAAATACTTTGTGTTATTTATTAGTTTGTGTTTCCATTCATGTGTACAGCTGAATGGACCAAAATATTGTAAGCCTAAATTACTTGGCCAAGGTCACAAAACTGTAATGTCAATATACATAATAAGAAACGGCCTTCAGAATGACTGAAATGTCTTTCCATTAATCAGTGAAATATATTTTACCAAACTGACTTCATCATGCTATAACTACCCACCAAATGAGATTATCATAATAAAACATGCTCCAAATTTCCAAGAAAAAAAAAGCAGCATATGATCCTGTTTTCACAATATCACATCAGCAGCCACAGCTTAATTCACCTCATCACCTCCTCACTTACCAACTTTTATCTGACCAGACTAGCCCTGTCATACCTTTCACCACTTAACAAAGCCCATAAGTACAGATGGGTTAGCCTTTGTTGAGTTTTCATGGCCCACAGATAAGGGATGTGTGGCCTTCATATACCTGTAGATACCAAGTATGCGAAGATGTGTATAACCCCAGCTATACTTGTCACTGGGACTTTCCAGAAACAAAATGCGGACATGTTGAGTATTGCACAGGCTTCTGTTTCAAAGATACTTCTGCAGTTCTTCAACATCCTCTTGGCACATGTAGATCAGTAAATCTATTTCCCAGTGGCACTTCAAGACTGATCCAGTACCCTATGCATGTCTTCTACTGAAGTGCCTAGTGTGATAGATGGCACCTGTGTTGCCAAGTAGTGTCCCGTCTTGGCCATGGGGAAGTGCTGGCAAAACCAGAAGTGCTACCATTCCACCAAATGCCAGATAATGTATGAAATATAGGGTGCATCACAACTGTGTTGGTCAGCATCTCGCCAGTGCCTGTAATTCTCATATATTTGACACAAAAGTGCACTCTTCTCCCTCTTCCTGGCTAGTAGGATTTTTCATGGCTACCTAGTTGGTATTTTTACTGTTTCTACCCAAAGGTATTTCAATATCTGTAAAATGGTATAGGTAGTACTGTGTAATCACATTCTTTTTCTGTTATGTGTCCCCTCACTCCTATGTTGTTCAGGTGATACAGGTTACCCACTCAAAAACTGGCTAATGACACCAGTCCATAATCCCCGAAGGAGATGCCAGTCATTGAGCAACTGCTTGGCCTGCTCAATAGCACCTGCAGCAGGCTAGTGCAGGGAAGGAGGAGGCAGGCCATGGCATTCACTTAGTGACACGATAGTTTGTCACTTGTTGGCTGTACTTTGTGGTATGTGGTCATTTTACACTGTGCAGTAAATGTTTTCCATTTTTCAACAAAAGAAAGTATGTCTTTCTTAACTTTGCTATCAGTCATCATTCCTACAGTATTGAAATGGCAACAAACTCTTGCTACACTGGATGGAAGTTTAGGAGAGAGTGATTAACAACTATGCAGAGTAGCAGAAAGTAAGACAGGAGATGAGCATTTTGGATTCAGATCAGGATGCAGGACAACTGGCCCAATGTTTGCAGTCCAAGAGCCCAGCTGGACATTCCTAGACTTGAAGAAAGCATATGATAATGTCCCAAGAAAGCTGATATCGGCAGTCCTGCAGCAACATTGGTAGAGTTAGGGTATGTACAAGGACCCAAAGACTCAAGTACGAACAGTGTTTGGATTAACAGAAGGGTTCCCAGTGGGAGTGAGTGTGCATCTTGGTTCATCTCTGAGCCCATTGTTATTCTTACTAGTGATGGACTATATTAGCATACAGGTCCAAGGGACAAACACCAAAGTTGCTGGATACAGATGATGATGTGGAATTACAGGCAGACTCTGAACAAAAACTTCAGCAAATGACAGTGGAAGGGAATGAAAAACTGAAGGTACATGGGATGAAAATTGAGTAAAAATTGAATAATATCAGGGGAGGTGTTTGACATAAGAATGCCAAAGAAGCTAAAAAGTAAGGTGTAGAAAACAGTGGTGTAACCAGTACTATTATATGGTGCAGACACCTGGTCAGTAAAAGCAGAGCAGTCGAGGAAGCTAGAGATGTTGAAGATGAAGTGCCTGAGACTGATTGTAGGATGCAAAGTGGGGGACAGATGAAAGGAGGACTTCAGAGCAGATGTATAAGTAGCTCTAGTTGCAGAGAGGGTCAAAGAGAACAGACTATGGTGGTTCAGGTATATGTGCAGAAAAGCAGAAGACAATCTGGTGAGGAAGATTTGGGACAGACAGAAAGAAGGTAAGAAGAGAAAGATAGATTGTGTGAGAAAAGACCTGTGACAGTCAGGCATGACTGACAAAGGAGGTAGGAGAGTGACACTGAATCAGCAGAGATGGGGACAGTTGATGTGATACCTGGACCTCATGTAGGTAACTGGAAAAGGGAAGGATGATTATGATGATGAAGACACACTCAAAATTGTTCCTGTTCCCTTAAAACTAGCCAATCTTCTAGTTTTAGCACTCATAACTGTTCCTGGTGCTCCGCACTTGTCCAACTCTCACTGCAAGCACTACATAATCTACAAATTACTGCAGCACTCAACTTTCCTCACTAATCAAGAGGAAATCAGTTCCCAGTACTTAAATTAATAAGCACTAACTGGGCATGTCCAAGGGTCAGCTCCTGCTGTTTTCTCCTGTCCACCTGATGAATCTGGGCAGCTTGGGGCAATGTAGCAATTGCCTCATGTACACTGACAACCCTCTCCTCCTACCATCCAACACTACAACCTGTGAGAGATGCACTTGTATAGCTAAACTGGAAGCCAAGCTCTCTCAATCCAAGACTGGACTAGACAGTCAAGAGGAGAAGGTTAACACCACATCACACTCAACATATAGTCCATCAAAACCTGCACCTCCCAAACCCACACATAGTAATACAAAACACACACCTACATTCGCGGAGGTTCTCAATAAAAATATGTCCAAACAGAGTCCTCCAAAGCTGAAATGCAAGCAACCACCACCCCCAACACTACCCAAATGACACATAGCCCACAAAATCAGTGCGCCACTCAACCTCAGCCCACAAGGCAAAACAATGTACCCAACACACTAGTCATCAGCGACTCTATAGTCAGGCACACTGACATCCCTCTCACCAGGTTGAACAAGGAGAAAGTCACTGTCAGCTGCCTGTCTGTGCCAGGATATGCCATATAATGCACTAACTCAGGTCACTCCATAACAAGTACAAGTATGACTCCATCATTGTCCACGTTGGAGTGAATGACCTGAGACATACCTCCCTGGACTACATGAAAAGAGACATGGAGGAGCTTTCTGACCATGTGGCCCAGGCAGGTATGACACTAGCTCTGAGTAGCATTCTGTCATTGCCCAGAATGATGCCACAGTACAAGGACAAAATGACTGACTTCAAAAATAGGCTAAGATTCTGGTGTCATTCCAAGGGGATCCAGTATCTGTCTGCCTGGGATGACATGATCGACAGGCCACAATGCTTTGCCAGAGATGACCTGCACCTGTCACTGCTGGGATTCTGGATACTGGCTAAGGCTCTTGCTGCCCCTATAGTGTCTTTTTTAGGCAAGGCTCAAACATCAAACTCACCACCACAGCAGACATAAACAAGCAAAATCTAAGGGTAATGCTACTCAATGCTAGAAGTCTAAACCTCAAAATGCACACACTTGAGGCTCTCCTTAAGATGGAGAACATCAACATCTATGCAGTGACAGAGACCTGGTTTAAGGCTCCAGAGAGCACCCCTGCATCACCAGGCTACAATTCTTACCACACCTTTCGGCCACCCAACCGAGACCGAAATACTAAAGGAGGAGACGTGTCCATATTCATAAAAGATATCCACACTTCCAGACTAGTTGCTCAACATAATGCCTCTGAAATTATCCAAGTACAATTAACACTGGGCAAGACTGCAATTCAGGTTGTAGCATGTTACAGATCTCCCGCCATGCCCCAGGATGCCTACTCCATGTTTCTCGATATACTGGATAATATTAAGATACAGCCCAATACCCTAATTTTGGGAGATTTCAACTACCCCCCCCCCCCCATCAACTGGGAAAACTACTCATGTAATAACTCATTTGCCCAATGTTTTCTGGAATTCATCAATTCCAATGCCCTGGACCAGCTTGTCCATACCCCTACCAGGGGTAGCAACATCTTGGACCTGGTCGCTACCAATATGGGTAATAGATGCTCCATGCCAGAGGTCAACTCCTCGCTAGTCAGCTCCGACCACAAGCTAATCACCCTAGACATCCATATCCCACCCCCCTCCCCATTAAGGAAACCACCGTAAAAACTTCTCCAAAGCCAACTTCATGCTTCTTAAGTCAGAAATGGCAAACGTCATTACACCCACACAGATGGAAAATAGTGGCACAACTGCTGAATCGTATACAAATGCATTGTATAAGCACATGCACGAGTGCATGGACCGTGCCATTCACAACAGAACCAAGACACTATCCTCCAGAAAAAGGAAGCCAATCTGGTGGTCCCCTGCCATAAATAAGCACTACAACAGAAGGAAGAAACTGTTGCAGAAAAGAGTAAAATCCCATGACAGCAGGAACTCCCTGGTCAGCCTCAGCAAGAATCTGAGATCCCTCATAAAATTCTCCAAAACTAGTTACAAAAATAAAATCGCCTTGGATTCTAAAGACAACCACAAAGCCTTCTACAGCTATGTCAAGAATCTCAATGGCAACACTCAGATCTGCTCTGAACTACAGCACAATGGCACTACATTTACTGAACCAACTGATATTGTCAATATCCTGGCAGACAGGTTCAGTGCTAACTTCACCCCCCACCGCCCAAAGGGCCCATCCCCATACCGGATGATTGCAAACCCCCTGAAATCATGGCCACACAGGTGAAGACCTCACTCTCCAAAGCCAAGAACACAGCATCTATGGGACCGGAAAGCATCCCAGGCTACATTCTGCATGAACTACAGAATGAACTGGTACCCCACCGGCTACATTCTACATGAACTACAGAACGAACTGGCACCCCACCTAAATACCATGTTCAACCATAGCTTCACTTCAGGCTTTGTGCCTAAGGAGTGGCACACAGCGACAGTTATCCCACTCTACAAAGGGGGTGCCACCACAGACCCCAGGAACTACTGCCCCATTAGCCAGACGAGCCTGGTCTGCAAGGCCATGGAATGCATCATCCTAGAGCTTATAAACAAAAACATAAGTAACCTCCAAAGTCTGGACCTCACTCAGTTTGGGTTTGTAAAGGGAAGATCATGCCTCCTACACCTGACTGACTTTTTCAAAGCAGTCACTAGAGCTGTAGATGAGGGTAAGGTAGTGCACACAGCCTATCTTGAACTCACCAAGCTTTCAACACCATCCCCCACTCTGGTATTATAGATAAACTCACTGGACTAGGCATAAATCCCTATGTCACAAGATGGGTGGCCAACTGGCTCACTGAGGGAACCCACACAGTCAAAGTAGCCAACTCCAAATTCGACTTCAGACCAGTGACAAGCTGAGTACCACAGGGTTCAGTCCTGGGTCCTCTCCTGTTTGGTATCTACGTCTCTGAAGTCCAGGCAAATACAGCTGGTTTCTGGTTAACAAAATTCACAGACGACTGCAAACTAGGAGCCATAATCAATTCACCTAAGGATGTGGACATTCTACAAAGAGGCCTCACTGAGACTGATGCTTGGTGTCAGCCATGGCCTAAAGCTCAATGCCAAGAAGTGCACTGTCATCCCGTTTTGGAAAAATACCATATCCATGAACTACCACATAGGCGATAGCCTACTAAACACCAAAAGTGTGATAAGAGACCTTGGGACACAGGTGGATAGTAGCCTCTCCTTCAATAATCACGTCACTACAGTAAGTCAGGAAATCCTTCTACATAGCACACCTCATCACAAAGGGGTTCCCCTCCAGAAAGAGAGATCATTGTTCCTCTCTACTCATCCCTTATTAGACCCATCATAGAGTACAACGCCCCTTTTGGCATGTACCTCGCAAGACATCTGCAACAGCTGGAAAGGCCACAGAAATACTTCACTAAGAGGATTACTGGCCTCAAACAGATGCCATATGCTGACCATCTCAAAAAACTCCAGCTCTACTCCATCACATATCACCTACTCCGAGGTGACCTTTGCCTAATGTACAAAGCCATGTCTAACCCAGACCTGATGGACATGCTGCACTTAACGAAATCCCAATTTCTCCGAGCCACACGCTCCAGGGACCTAAACCTTGTCACCACAATAAACAGAACATGCTGGAGGGATAGATTCCTGTCACAGAGACTTCCCCTGCTCTGGAATAGGCTGCCCATTCATGTCAAGCAAAGCTCCTCATTAGCCCCCTCTAAGAGAAATCTTGACAATTGGATGGGTAATAGGAAATTCACCCCGGGAATCACTGCTGTGGCTCTGCTCAACAGGGGCACAGGAAAATCATTTTCTTGGGTGGTGAAAGCCAGGGAACTCATTTGGCTAGGCTTGTATAGGTCCTAGGTCCAATAGCCTAGTACTTACCTATGAACCTATGAACCAAAGTGCTAGTTGTACTGACAGGGTTTGACTTAAGTGTGCAAATGCGGCTGTTATGACACATTTAGGGTATACTGATATTTTTTTTCACTGCAGTATCCAGAACAGAGTGATGAATGTTACTGCCCCTAGCAATATCCCCTCATTTTACAGATTTTAAGAAGAAGTGCTGCAATAGGAATGCGTGTAAAGTGACTGCTGGGTGAATACTGTTTTTCTCTTACTGATTTTCAAAATGTATGTTATATTTGAAAGTTGCCATACACAATGTCTCGTAGGATAGTGTGGGTGATGTGCCCAAAGATCAAGAGCAACTGCTAACATTTGAGCTTTATGTCTGCTTATTGTGATGAAGGGATCTGTTGAATACAGGGGTACCTCTTGACATTGACCTGACCACTGTGATGTAGGATGTACACCTTGACTGAGAGATTCTACCACATGTTGTGGAAGTGTAACAATGTATGTCTGTTTATCTGTCTTCTCTTTGGAGAATCCACATGAATGCCTGCACCACTTTCTTGAAATGCATGTGGTATCTGGCCTAATCATCTACCAGAAATGTAAACCATTCCCCAGCCTTATCCACCTGCATTCCCAATGTGTGTGTTAAACCTTTACTAGTGTGCCCATGGAGGTGGTCATGGCTGCTGCGTGCAGTCATACTGTACAAGAGAATTATTATGGTATTGTCCCCGGTGTCCACCATTCCCATATACTGGTGAAATCCTCCTGTAGTCCCTATAATAATCATGTTTTCCTAACTCTCATTGGTAGTCGCCTGGGCTTGAACTACATCATGGCAGATTTGGAGCTTGGCGGCCAAGGCCTTGTGCGTCTCTGGAGCTAACTGTGGAATAGGCTTTTGCCTGACAACTCTGTTTACAGGTGTAATAGTAGGTACTGCTACCTCTGAAAAGGTTTTCTCTTCATCAAGGGATTCAGGTTGTGCACAAGAAGCATGTGTTGAGCTACGTTCGCCTCACTTTAATGATATATCCTCATTTTGCTGAGTGCATGAGCACCCATGTCACTGCTTAAGGAGTTATCCGCTTGTTGTGGTGTACATGACACTGCCAATATACTTGGTGATAGTGTACCACTATCTTAGGCTGCATCATAAGTATGACAGTTACAGTATCATCAACAATAGCCATTCTAATATCAAAATCAACCTGCTGTGCTAAAGCACAGGATGGTGTTTCTGGTGCTGACCCTGTGAAGAAATATGTCAAGATGTGGTTAATGTGATAGGTTAAATTATTTTTACATGTATGTAGGATGACTATATTTCCCATGTATTGTCTGTAGACATTGTGCCACCTTTTATATTGATGGCATACCTGCTGATGAAACATGTAATGGTGATATGTGAACATGATTCATGCCAAATGCATAACCTGTCAGACTGCATTTGTTGCATGGGTTTGAAAGTAGTGGTGTCCACACCACCTCTAATGATTCCGTCAGCATCTTTATCTGTATGCAAATCATCACCCCTTATAGACAGAAGCTACTCCTCCTCTGGCATTAAAAGTAGGAATACGTGAGGACCACACTCAGTGCCACTATGGGTAACTTCATTCTGCTAAGCTTTAGACCTGACATATTCCACTATGTGTGTCATTGAGACTTTTCTGCACTGTGGCAGGATATGGTTCCTTCCCTTTAATGCATTAATGTTGATTCCAGACTAAATCTCCCTGCCTGCTTTGTCCCACTTTTTCCAAAAATACATTTCCCACATGTCCTCAGAGCATCCATGAGGATATAATTCTTCTCAGGAATGGAAGATGTTTCTCCATGTTATAACCTGCACGCAATCACATATTGTGATAAAGTGACCCCTACCTGCTTTGTATGATACTTTAGTGAAATATGGCTCATACATGCCATCGTATAAAGAAAAAAGTAATAAGCACATTGAACCATTAATTCTTAGCTGTAGGCTTGAGTTTTCTTGGTAGTACTACCTGTGTGTTTTTTAATAGTAATGCATATGACTGTTTGTGTTTGCTGTGAGTGTGTGGTGGTGAAGTATAAGCTCGAATAAATCAGTAATTCATTAAATTAAAGTGGCTTATATTGTTGTCCTAGCCATTACTCCTTGCCAGAAAATACTGTCTCCAGTAAACCAGTTAACACATGTAGACAACATTGATACTGCCTTTTTGAATAATTTCTGGTTATTCCTGTTATAAACAGTTTAAGTTTGTCTATGCTTTTCAAGGACTTCTGCCGAAGTGCAGAGTCCAGTGAAACTAAAAATGTCAGACGGAGTCACTTGGCCAAGTTGGGGGATGATCTGAAATACTTATCAGAAACCAGTCATTGCATTAATAAATGAAAAACATGAAACACTGCTTAATAGGAATTTCTGATTAAATGGTTAATTTTCCCATTAACACACAATTTATTTCTCTCTTTTCTACAGGTCTAGAAGACTTTGGGGCAGCTCAGCTGCCCACCTGGGATGTCTTCAAATCCACCTCTGTGGGCTCCCTGGTATGCATCAAGCAGGTAGGCCATGA
The DNA here is from genome assembly GCF_019279795.1 of Protopterus annectens. Classification (NCBI taxonomy): domain Eukaryota; kingdom Metazoa; phylum Chordata; order Ceratodontiformes; family Protopteridae; genus Protopterus; species Protopterus annectens. The sequence continues at coordinate 1,292,512,448 of NC_056733.1, read as the reverse complement.
GTTTCAGGACTTGATTGAGGCAGCAGTTGAGATGGGTGTAGGAGGTACTTCACTGGATACAAGACTTGCTGAACTGGTCAACTCTTACCATCAAGCCACTAGTGGCCTCCACCCTCACACCATTAAAATCTCTCCTACAAGTTCATTAGAGAGGGGGATCATTGAGGCCCCGTAGACTGGGGTAGTTGCTGCCTCCCTGATCTCCTCCCCCCTTCCCTTTTATATCTGTTTGCCTACGATTTGTACATCTAGTCCCCCTAATGTCAGTCCACCATACTGTTTGTCTTTCATATTGCATTCGTTCCTTAACTCTTCCCCATCCCTCTCTCCTACACCCTTTAGCCTTACTTCTTCCCCAACCTCTTTCATAAAAAAAAATGAATGTATGGGGGTCCTTCCTCCACTGCCTCTCCTGTCCCACCTTATCATAAACAATTCCCTTAATGTGTTCTGTCTGTGTGTCCCTTGTCTTCTCTCTCACCTATTTCTTATCTTCCCCCTTTCCAACCTTATAAAAGTCTAATGAGGGTGTCCTCAAAAAGTACCAGTCTAACATTACTTGATTTAAACAACACTGCTCACTTGTGAAAAAGATGATACATATGAAAAAGTTATGCTGGTTACTCTACTGGTGACATCATGTTTGCATGACTTGGTCTAGAACAGTGTATCACAGGCAACAGACGCATTACAAATACAACTTCACACAACTTTTTACTGGAAAACAAGAAGCCACTTCTGCTTGCATAAAGGAAAGGGCTTTGGCTTTTCATGGCCATTACTTGGTTTTGCAAAACACCTACTGAACATCTTGCCCTGGTACCTTTGCCAAAAGTGAAGGTGCATTGTAAAGATTTGTCATTACGTCAGGCTCTGTACCACAGTGTGCAATCAGTGTTATTGCAAACCATGACCAGCTGACTATTCTGCTGACTGCCTCATGCCTGACTATTGACTACCTTCATTTCCCACCTCTGTGCCACAGAAATTTGTGTGACAGTTGGCAGTGCTGTTCAACTTCAGCCACATACTTTGTATATTTATAAATCACATAGGAAGCACTCTGGCGAGACACCAAGTGGGCTAAGATTAGTAATAATTGTTTAATGGAGGCTAAGGAAGCCAATCAATAGGTTATTAAAGTTAAGCAAAATAGGATATGGATCCATGATTATATAAGCAGAAAAGCTTGGATACCTTTTCAATGCATTCACTGTCAGCTGTCTTCATTATGATTAATTCCATGGCCAGAAGAAAGGTATACATGTTATGCATGAAATATCAATAGTTTTGCTTTCTCATTATCATTAGTTTGCATTACTTTTTCTACTGCTAGGTTAATAGCTTGACTGTTTACATTTCTGGAATAAATTCTTTACTACTTTTTTTAAAACTTCCTGAGATTTTTTATAAATAGTTTAGGGTGTTCCTACTACATGTGAAAAAAAGGCCAAAAATGCAAGAAGACTTGGCTTAGTTTCTGGTATCATTCCAAGGGGATCTGGTATCTGTCTGCTAGGGATGACATGGTCGACAGGCCTTGGTGCTTTGCCAGAGATGGCCTTCACCTTTCACTATTGGGTTTCCAGATAGTGGCCAAGACTCTCGCCTCCCCTATTGTGCCTTTTTAGGCAATGTCCCAAAGACAAACCTTCCAATATAAAAGATATATCAAAAAGCAAACTGAAGGTCATGCTGCTTAATGCTAGGAATCTTAACCTCAAAATGCACTCACTGGAGGCCCCCCTTGCACTGGAAGATGCTGATGTCTATAGGGTCACAGAAACTTGGTTCAGGGCTGCAGAGAGCATCCCTGCCTTACCAGGCTATACCTCATTCCACACATTCTGACCCCAAAATGAGTCTGGGAAGACCAAGGATGGTGGAGTCTCTATCTTCATTAAGGACAGGCACACCTCCAGACTGGTTTGCCAGCATGATGCACTGGAACTACTCCAGGTATCCATCCAAGTTATAGCTAGCTATAGACCCCCCTCCATGATCCATCAAGATACCCCCTAACACCTTGATCCTTGGTGACTTCAACTACCCCACCACAGACTGGGTGAACTATTCTTGCACTAATGCACTCTCTCAACGATTCCTCGACTTCATCAATTCTAATGCACTAGATGAGCTTGTCTCATCCCCCACAAGGGGAGATAACATTCTGGACTTGGTTGTCACCAACATGTGTGACTGCTGCACTACTCCCATAGCATGTTCTTCCCTGGTGAGCTCAGACCATCAAATTGTTTCATTTGAAGTTTGGATTCCACCCACCCCACCCGAACCCCTCTCTAGCCAAAATCAAGATAAAAATTTCTAAAAAGCTAACTACAACCTCCTAAGGGAGGGTATCTATAGCTTCACACCACCGCCCCCTCAAAGGATGCAGACAACTATTCTGAACAGTACGCCAGTGCAGTATACAAGCACCTGTACAACTGTATGGACTCAGCCATACCCAATAGAACTAAAACCTGCTCCTCAAGGAAACACAAACCTGTTTGGTGGACATCCTCTATCAACAGGCTTTACAACAAAAGGAAGAAACTGTTGCCCAAAGGTAAAAAGTAACACATTCCAAATTTGAAAAACTCCCTCCTTAGCCTCAGCAAGCAAATTAGATCACTAGTGAAAACCTCCAAGACCAATTATGAATTGAAAATAGCCTCCATAACAAAGGGAAACCATAAAGTCTTCTTCAGTTACATCAGGCACCTTCATGGCAAAGCCCAGGTGTGTTCCAAATTAGTACTTAACAATATCACTTACACTGATCCTGTTAACTTAGCCAACCTGCTAGCAGATAGGTTCAGTGCAAACTTCAGCCCCTGTCACCCCCCCCAAAGGCCATTTTGACATCCCAGATACCTGTCCTGCACCTCACATCTCCATAGGTCAAGTGTTACAGGCCCTATCCAAGGCAAAGAACACAGCTTCCATGGGACCTGATAATATCCCAGGATGTATTCTGCACCACCTCCAGCAAGAACTGGCTTTGCCATTGAGCAGCCTAATCAACCACAGCCTAAGTACAGGCTTCATTCCAGCAGAGTGGAGAACTGCCATTGTCACCCCTTGAACAAAAGTGGTGAAACTACTGACTCTGGAAACTATCACTCCATTAGCTTGACAAGTGTGATCTGTAAAGCCATGGAGCATATTATTATGGATCTCATAAACAAACACATAGGCAATCTCCAAGCACTTGACCCCACCAAGTTCGGATTCGTCAAGGGCAGATCTTGCCTGTTGAACCTGGTTGACTTCTTTGAGAATGTCACCAAGGCCCTGGATGAGGGAAAGTGAGTATACACAGCTTACCTTGACTTGGCCAAGGCTGTTGACACAATCCCACACTCAGGTATCATTGAAAAGCTAACACAACTTGGCGTAAATCCCTATCTCATCAGGTGGGTGGCCAACTGGCTCACCAACAGGACCCTCAAAGTCAAAATAGGTACCTCCACCTCCAATAGCAGACCTGTCACTAGTGGAGTTCTCCAGGAATCTGTCCTAGGGCCCTACTGTTTAGTATCTATTTCTCAGAGGTCCAGGCAAAGAAAAAAGTCCTGTGGCTGACCAAGTTTGTGGACGACTGTAAGTTGGTGCTGTCATTGACTCCTCAAATGATGTTAACATAATGCAAGAGGGTCTCATGGCAACTAATGACTGGTGCAAAATTCTTGGCCTCAAGCTAAATGCAAAATAATGTAGCATCATACTATTCAGCAAAAACATGACCCCTATTGATTACAACATCAATGGCAACCCCCTAAGCACACAGCCTGTGGTGAGAGACCTGGGCACTCAGGTTGATAACAACCTCACATTCGAACATCATGTAGTGGCAGTGGTCAGAAAAGCCTTTTACTTGTTTCATCTGAAGGGATTGCATCCAGAAAAAAGGAAGTTATTAACTCTCTATACTCCTACTACATTAGACCAATAATTGAGTATAATGCCCCGTTTGGGATGTACCTCTCCAAACATCTACACCAACTGGAAAGGCCACTGAAATATCTCACAAAGAGAATCCATGGCCTCCAACACCTGTCCTATGCAGAGAGGCTCAAATCACTATCACTCTGCTTGGTATCGTACAGATTGCTCAGGGGTGATGTGTCTCACCTGCAATGCAATCTCGGACTCTGCCCGACTAGAGATGCTCCATATCCATAAGTTTAACTCTTCACACACTACCCACTCAAAAGAACTGAATCTAATATGTGACATCAACAAAACCTGCTGGAGAGACAGTTTTGTCTCCCAGAGGCTGCCCCATCTCTGGAATAGACTTCCCATACATGTTAAACAGAGCACCTCACTGGCCCTCTTCAAGCGCAACCTTGATGAGTGGATGGGAAACCACAAATTTGTCCTAGGGGTTCCACCTGTGTCCCTCATTGACAGGGGTGACAGGTGCTAACTGAGGTTTCTTTTGGGGGATAAACTCTTGGCTAGGCTTGTAAGGGCCCCAGGGCTATTAGCCTGGTAACCTCCTATGATCCTATGAAGAGTGGATATCAAACATCATTCTACACCCTTAAACTTGTTCTTTTGCAAGTCGACTTGCCCCTCACATGCACATGCACACACACACACACACACACACACACACACACACACACACACACACACACACACACACACCCTGAACCTGTAAGAGTTTGCCATACTTTGAAGAAAAAATAATTTTCGGGGAAATAGCAGCCACAAACTTAGTACATGCAAGTCGGGAGTTTTGGTCATTCACTCTCCACATTACGGTACCCGGCTTCCCGAGTCCCAACATTTCAAATGGTTACCAAAATATATCACAAACATTATTGGCTATAGAGATATAGCATCTGTTCAAAATAAAATTACATTCAAAAGTACTTCTAAACTGATTATAATTAATCCTCAGACTGAACAAACATCTACATATAAACTTTAAACTAGTTTGTTACTTACAAGAAATATTAGAAATAATTATATATTGCTGCTGTTACATAATTAGTGTAAAATCTGATCCAGAATAAATAATTTTCTTCATGTAGTGCTGTTAAAACTCACAGCAGAGCTGGGTGTCCTTGGCCTACAATTAAAAGAGTTTATCATAGTTGCACAGCTGTGGAATTTCTGAATCTTTGCTCATCCATTATATTTAATTTTGTGAGTCATGAAATACAAGATGCAAATGTTTATACATCTGAAGGTCAAAAAGCCTACGCAAAGGTATTAGTATCTAAGTTCTAGTTTTTTTAGAGCTGCTGACTAGGCATAAAAGAGTGACAAAACTAAGGCATACTGTTGTCATTTCCTTATTCATTACTGTCTTGTGAATGTTTCCAGGTTTCCTCAAAGGCTCAAACTGAGGCAAGAACAGTATTCACACAGTACAATCAAGTACTTGTGAATTCAGTAGAAAAATAAACATGTTTCGGTGGTTCTCTTTTCATTTTGCTGGCTATAGAAGCAGAAAGTTAGACCTTTTTCTGACATGCTTACTGACCACAGTAGGAGCTGTTCTCTAGTAAACACAGCTTCCTGACGGCATAATGAAGTAATTGCTAGTTTGGCTTATATGATCTTTGGCAGGAGTCTATATTAAATAGTGTATATACAGCATTATGCTGCATATGATCATGAAATAAATAATTGAATAAAATAATAAAATTTGACTGATTTCTATAAATACACAGTGTCCATGGAAGGAGGTTATCCAGTTCAATCAGAAATGATATATGAAAATGGATATTGTGCATGCACTGCCATTGCAACAGAAGCAGCTTTCAAAAGCAACAAAGACAGATGCACTTTACCATTTATTGTACTGGAAGGCAATAGTAAATTCATTCTGGGAGGGTGATCATAAATTTAACACTATAAAAATGGAAATTGATTAGTAAAAGGCATCAGTCATGGATTTTGGACTTTAAATGAATCATAATGCAACACAGAAAGCTATTTCATAATTGCAGATTGTTGGGTTAGGCAAACACTCCACATAAGGAAAACATGTCCGGTGGGATTCCTGTAGCTTAGTTATACAAATGTATCTCTGTACATTTAGCAGGATTCAGAAAGCAAACAGAATTTCTGTGTTCACTAATGGTGCAGATCTTAGTAACAGAGCAGACGTCCTAGTGGGAGATAATAACAGGGAAAGGAAGAAGCATGTTTAGCCAGTTAAACTGAAGCAATCTAGTATGAACTGCTAAATGGCAAAACTATTCCAGATCGAGTATGTGGCATGCAGATGACATAAAGGTGACCTCCGACTTCACATCTATGTCATCTCCACTGTCAAAGCAGTGAGACTTGAGAAAAATTTACACAAATGAATATCTTGCAATTGTGGGTATGAAGGCTTCATTCTCTGCTTGTAAGCTGTGTAGCTCTAAACAAGTAATTTAACCAAAGATTTTCCTGAAAAGATGCTCATTTATTTTTTTTACAAGGTATGCAGACTACAGGAAGCGATTCCTATATGAAGATGTGAGGTACTACCTCCTGCTGATATATGAGAACACATGGGCCAGTGCAATACCCAGAAGGGCTGTATGCTCAGGCTGGTGAGGGCCAAAAGCAGACAAAAGCATTTTCAATGGTAAAAGTATGTTCTCCTCTAATCTTGGCAGCCACCATCAATTGAATTTTTCCTTAGTACAGCCTTGTCCTGAAACCACAATGCTTAAACCTTAGTAATGCTTTACAGACACAACTAGAATCCTTAGTAATGCTTTACAGACCCCACTAGAATCCTTAGAAATGCTTTACAGACCCCACTAGAATCTCAGTATGACTGATGTATCCTCTTTAAGTAAGCAGGCTGTTATTAGTGAGACTGCAAAATTATTTATTAGTCTACGTATGTGCTGTATAAATTCCCTGATCTCCTGGCTCTGATGGTTTCACTGTAGCAGCTGTCACTAGCAAAGAGGTGAGTCTAATCTTCTAACCTCACATTTTAAGACGGGGCATTTATTCCCACACATCTTTATGAATTATGTTGATTAGAGAAATTTATAAGAACTGAAACACAGGCGATTGTTTTTGTTTTGATTCTTTGCACAATTACAAAAGGAAAGCCAGCAGCAGTTTATTTTTGTGATGTTATCCAAAACCCTAACACTAAACTTAGACATATAGAAAGATTTTTTTCTAACACTATAATAAAACTGAGGTAAGCTGTATGGTTGAGTTTAAAGTTAGAATTCATTACTGACAATAGAATGAGACTTTGCTAACTGGTAAAATTTTGAAAAAAGTTTGAATACCTAGTCATTCAAAAAGGTACATTGCTATACTCCACTGACCTTACAGCAAAGAAATGTTGGTCAGTATTTTGACATCATTCACTGAATGCTGCTTCACAGAATCACAGACAAAATGGTAGATGGCAAATAATTGAATAATTACATGTGTTACAGGGGGAACACCCCCTCTGCAATCCAATTGCATGTATTACAGGGGGAGGGTAGCACCCACTATTAACAGGAATACCCCCTGCAATTCCATATCAATTCCAGTAATGCTGAATCTTTAGGAATAGCATCACTCTCTGCAATACAGTAGTAGTGTCTTTCATCTTTTCCCGGTTAGGGATCGCCACAGCGGAACGCCAGCCCACTAATGATTGGCAGTGAATTTTTACGGTGTCGAGTTGCCAGCCCGATGTCCAGCTTTCAAAGAAGGCACACCCATTCACGCACATACCTACCTGCATGTCTTTAAACGTCATTAGTCTCCATGAATGCTATTTATGTTGTACTTTGACAAAGCAGTAGTTGACAAATAATGCTGAAAACTGTGTGACATTAATAGGTGGTCCAATGCTGAAAATTGTGTGACATTAATAGGTGGTTTAATGCTGAAAACTGTGTGACATTAATAGGTGGTCCAATCTTCAGCAGCCTTACAGTTAACTAGTACTAAGCCGTGTTGCACAAGAAAAGTTAGGGCAGCAGCACTACCCTAACAAACTATAATGAACATAAACTTCCATAATTCCATTACCAATTTATCAAGGTTTAAGGGCGGGAGACTTAAACCTTGACACGGTTATTAATAGAATGTGCTGGAGGGACAGATTCATCACCCAGAGACTCCCTATGCTGTGGAACAAAATCCCGGTACATGTGAGGCAGAGCACCTCGCTGGCCTTGTTCAAGAGGAATCTTGACCAATGGATGGGAGATCGCAGATATACCCCAGGGATTACTTCAGTGTCACTGCTTGACAGAGGCACAGCAAAATAATAGGCATAGTTTTATTCAAACTAAAGGGGTGGCGAAAGCCACATAACTATGGGCTAGGCTTATAAATGCCCTTGGGCAGATAGCCTAGTATGAACCTATGAACCTATGAACCTATAATGATTATTTTTTAAAGTAATTCTAGCATTTCAAACTTGGATAAGTTAAGTGTATTGGATAATTATTAATTGCATCGCAAACTTGTCTTTTTAAAAAAAATAACCAAATGTAGACCAGGCAAAGTGCACATACTAAGATATGCTACCTCAAAATTAGATGCAGATTTCATCAGATGTGTATGAAGTATTATAGATGAGGCACTGTGCAACTGCTTGTTAGAGCAGACACAAGTCTGCTTTCTTTGTTTTAAGATTGGTACAGTAGACTCCCTCTTATCCATTCTCGCTGGGACTGGACCTTAGGCTGGATAAACAAATGGGTGGTTAATCAGAAAAAGCATACAAAATAGTATTTATAGGTTATATAGCAACTAGAATAACAGAAACTGTGTTAGTATGCATTTTTCTAATGAATATGTAATCTAAAACTCAAATGTCTGTCATCATTTAGTCCAGAGGAGGCGGAAGTGTTGTTCGTCTTTGTTGTCTTTTGCTAGGGCTATGGCACATATCTGATGGCCAGTTAAAGAGAGGCCAGATAAGAGGGAGTCTACTGTAAGACATACTGTGTTGTCTACCTAATTGTTTCATATTGTTCATTATATTGGTACTTGTTTTTAATGCAGTAGCCAAGTTTAAAAATATTTGCTTATTTTTAAGTTAGGATCTGTAAGGCATGCAGTGTTATTTAGTTAGTCCTGCTTAGTACACTACTACATTAATAATTATTATCATCATGCTTGCCATTTATGTTTACTCGTATGATAGGATTACATAAATTACATAATATCTGGGTGGTATTCATAAAACTATGAGAACCATGCAATCCAATTTGCACAATCATGAACATGCATGAGGAAGGCCATGTGACATTCCTCCTCTAGGTCAGTAATCAAGAAGCCTGAATCCTCACCACTGATACTGGTGAGGAATGTTCACTTGGAACAAAGGCAGATACACAAAGTATTTCTAGATGCAGCTGTCTGCATAAAGCACAATTTCCCTTAAGATCTCACTGGGAACACACACAGTCCGGGGTCTGGGTTTCCCTATCTCTCTCCAGGCCACAATAAGACGCACCACTGGCACAGGTGTAGAGCTGAATCCTCAGCTGAGTGTCCAAGCCAAGTCCTCCAACACCCTCTCTGTGAAATCAGTGCTCTTTGTCCCTGCTCCAAATAGCTGACACATGCACTCTTTGAGATGTGATCTGCACAGAAACACACACACATCTGGGAAAGGCTGGCACAGATTTACTAGCTATCCCCCTCTGCCCAGACTATAAGGTAGTTACTGCCACCAGATACTCCAAAGCAAACTACTGTAAGGCTCTTACTAGGGTACCCAATCATACTGAGTGAAATTAATACTAATACAAATGGTAGTGTTTTGACCAATGTAGTAAGGCTTTCAGGAATGGCCACAGTGTCACTAAATAAATATAAGTACTCTCAAAGGTTAAAATATTCTCTAAAGAACCAGTCACAATAAGAAGTTTAAATATATTTAATAATAAATAATAAAATAACATGAAAATGCTAAATATCTATTTACAATAAACAATAGTGTTTCAATCATAGTAAATATTAAAATGACAAGATTCACACAGATACAGAAACACAGTATTTAACTAATCTCACTATATTTTCTTGACTGATCCAAAGAATTACTATTTCCATCTTAATTAATAAAGCAAGGCAAGATGAAGTGGGATGAAAGATCCTTCTTTGTCAGTATTCAAAAACAGAGTGCACTGAGACTTCTGTTTCATCTAGTATTAAAACATCATTGCAGGCTGGATTACAGACTGACATCACATACATCTGACTTCTGGTTCCCTTACTAGCCCCCTTTACTAGAAACTGAACCAGAATCTCGCACATATATATTACCATACACACAGAGCTTTGCTATGATGTGTTATAGCATCTGGAAGCCATAAAACCATTTCAACACTTCCATCCTTCCAGGGTAGCAATTAGTTCACTGCTAAGGATAATACAGTAGGCTTCCTAGTACAGACGTTCAGTCATTGGGTGCACTGAGACCTGTGAGATACAACTTTTATGGCTTAAATTAAGTAATTTAATTTCAGGATATTTTTCACAGTTAAGTGGGATGAGATTAATCTCTTCTCTTCCAGCATCATCTGTTACAGTATTAATTTCAACAGTTATAATACAGTCTAACATACAGGTGTATTACATTTTTTGTCCAGCAGGACCCACTATTGGTACATTTGTCTAACACAAGCAGCTTTACAAAAACATTTTCAACACAATCACCTGTACAAATGAGTTTGGTATAAAAAAGATGCATAATTCTTTACAATACTCCAGCTAGCTGTGAAGGCAGCCAGCCTAGCCAGATAGAATTTTGCAGATAATTCTTTCATTTGTAAATATTAATGTAAACTACAGACTTGTTGTCTTAAATGTAAAGAAATAGTGTTACATGTGGAACTGGAAAAAAATTGACAACAGTGCATTCTGCTGACCAAAGTAAAGCATGTGGTGACCCTTTGATGTAGACAATGGTGCTAAAGGGTTTAGATGGAAGAAATTGTTTCTACTGTTTTAACCAAGAGTTAAATTGCTAGATTTATACATGCAAATGTATTTTATTGCTCTGCTTCCTGACCAGCTGCAAGATAACAAAAGGAGACGTTAAGGATGTAAATGCAGTTTCTGTTAGCCTGGCAGCCTAGGGAAGTGTGAAGAATAATGTAACGTGTAGCCAGGGAACCCCAGGAAAGTATGAAGAATGGAGTAATGTGAATCAGAACTGCAATTTCAATTTAAACAGAGAGAATCAGAGAGGAATAAGCATTTTTGTCTTGACCATCCAACTTACAGCACTGTCTTGCTCATATGTAAGTTATCTTAGACTTGTATTCTCTCTTAAAAATAGTTAGAAACTAGAAAGATTAGACTAAGTGTTTTTCTGTGATGTCAGAACTGTACTACTGAATTATTTTAAGTATTTCTCTGTGATCTCTGACCTCTTGACTAGCACTGTGTAGTAAGAAGTATTGTCTTGTTTTTTACTTATTAAATATTTTAAAACCTTTTAACTGTGGCTGTTTTGTGTAGAGATAAATTTAAGCTCTAGAGTACATTGCATATTTATACTGATTACTGTACCAAGTCACTCTAATAAGCCTTGACTGTTTAGTTATACTACCAATTGGATAATAATATTGCACAGTAAAAATTGGACACCCTTTTAAGGGCCTTTGAGTAGCTGATAAATATTAGTTGGGTGGTGGCAGGTGGTACTACCATATAGTCTGGGTAATAGGGGCACTGCTGGAGAACCTGTGCCAGCCTTTCCCAGGAGTGTTTGTATGGTTGTATAAACTCTTATCTCAAAATGTGTGTGTGTCAGCTACTCGGGCAGGAACATGAAGCACTGGTTGGACAGAGAGGGTGCTGGAGGTTTTAGCTGAGATCTGGATCCTATAGCTGTGCCACTGGGGAGTCTTATTGGGGACCTGGAGAGCAAGGGAGCGACCAGCCCCAAACTGACTGTGATCTCTGTGTGCTCTTAAGGGAAATTGAACTTTACTGTGTGTATTTGTTATCCTTTCCTCCTATATGAGACACCCCTCACTGGTTTTAGTGGTGAGGATTGAGGCTCCTTGATTGCTGGGCCAGGGCACGGGCGTCACACTAGCTATGCTGGTATATGTTGCACATTCAGTGTCCTATCTCTCCTGGCATAGCTGGCAATACCTCACATCATCACAGGCCATTCACAAACTATCCCTGATCAGCTTGCAGCAACAGGTAAGTCCATTTTTTATCTGTGTACATAGCCTATGTAAATTAGGTCTCAGGCCTCTGTATCAAAGACTTTTTCCCTGTTACAGAAGTTGCATAGTATATCGATTCAAAGATGCTGTAATGCATATTTTTTATAAAGGGTGTTAACGGACTATCAGGAACAAAGCTGGGGTGAGATAAAGGTAGCAACTGCCCAGCTGCAAGGTGTTGCGGGCATGAATGGCAGATGCCGATTGGTCAGTAGTCCATGCATTTCCATACCACTACAGAATTAAGTAGTGTGTGGTCAGGACTGAATTGAAATGCTTACTTCCTTGTGTGTGCTTCCTTCTGTAGAAAATCATTTTTGTGACTCAATTTGAGGAGTGCGACATTGGACCTGGCACTCCTAGAACACAGGTGAGGAGTACCAGGTTGGTGAAGGACTGGATTTTTTTTCAAGTTAGAGTTGAGGGGTGCCAGCTTGGGGACAGACACTGAGGTCTAGATGGGCCGGATAAGGCTCCGGTGGTATTCACTTCAACAGAGAACACATTTCCTCTAACAGAGCAAACTCTGGCTGTGCAGCAATGAAGACCTGTCTCCAATTGTTCTAACTGCATGGCACATGATTCTTAGAAGGGCTTTAATGGGATACTGGGGCATGGTTATTATGCACAGCATGTGTGCTAAACTGAGCTCACTGCTTTGCAACAAAAGATATCAATGGAAACTGCTGGAGTTTTTCTCCCTAAACCTCCACTGAAAACGGAACTATATCATTCTAAGTCTTTTGGATTAAGCACTTGGGCTCAGACCAGTTGTTTTACATTAGGAAGGTTTGTGGCCTGCACTGTGGTGGCAGGACAGGTAGCTTACATCCTTCTAAGTTGGGAACTGCTGATTGAGGGCTCAGTGTCTGTTATTCTAAAAGTGTATTAGTTCTGGTTTAAGCACTTGGGCTTCAGGCCAGTTATTTTACATTAAGAAGGTTCGTGGTCTGCACTCTTGTGGGAGGAGAGGCTGGACTCTGCCCTTCTGAGCTGGGAATTTCTGGTTAAAGGCTTATAGTGCCTGCATATTTGAACTGTTTCTTACTGGAATTGGTACACCTTGTTTGCTGTAGCATAGACTAGATCCAGGCCTGCTGAATCTAGCTTTGTTTGTATGCTTGTTTGCTTGTTATTTCCCTGAAATGCTAATTCCACCTAAAACGTGGCTTTTCAGTGCTTCTGTGGATCCCTAGTGACATCTGCATTGCTTACTGTACTTATTTCCTTGTTTCACTTGAAAGAAGTTACTGTTTGTTATTTTTGCATTTAAGTTACCTGTACCACATTGCATTTAAGTTACCTGGCACTTGCTCACTAAAGCAATTATATAAGTTAGCACTAAAAAATTAAAAGCACTACACCCTCACAAACTCCCCTTGAGTACCTTGTTTCCCACTGGCCCTTTTTTTTTTCAATTATAAAGGAGTTCCCAATACTATTCGAGCATGTCCAAAGGTCAGTTGTCAGTCTCCTCTCCGGTCCAGCTGGTGAATCTGGGAATCTTGAGGCAATGTTACAACTGTCTCATGTACACAGACAACCCTCTCCTCCTCCCAACAAATTCCAACACATGTGAGAGATGCAACCATATAGCCAAACTGGAGGCTAAGCTCTCTCAACTCAGTACTGGCAAAACCTGTCAGGAGGAGAAGGAAACCACACTCACTACAATTCCAGTCTCACAAAAATCTACCACGACAGCAAACCAAACACATAAACACACAAAAACATACTCGGAGGCTCTAAATAAAAATCTGCCTAAGTAGCAGAGACCTCCAAAGCAAACACCCAAGCAACCGCTACCCCAGAACAAAACACGTGCAACACATAGCTCACAAAGCCAGGGTCCCGAACTGTCACAGCCCTTAAGGCTAAACAACACACCTGATACACTTGTAATAGGTGACTCTATCGTCAGGCACACTGATGTCCCACTCACCAGGCTGAACAAGGAGAAGGTCACGGTGAGCTACCTGTCGGGCGCTAGGATCCGCCACATAACACAAGCACTCAGGTCATTCCAAGGCAAGTACAAATATGACTCAGTCATTGTCCATGCTAGTGTGAATGACCTGAGACATACCTCTCTGGACTACATGAAAAGAGGCATAGAGGAGCTCTCTGAGCATGTGGCCCAGGCCGGTATGACCCTGACCTTGAGTAGCATCTTACTCTCACCAAGAATGATGCCACAATATGAAGACAAGATGATCAATTTCAACAATTGGCTTAAGTATTGGTGTCATTCAAAGGGGATCCAATGCCTGTCAGCCTGGGATGACATGCTCGACATGCCACGATGCTTCGCTAGGGATGGCTTGCACCGGTCACCCTTGGGCTTTTGGATATTGGAAAAGGCTCTTGCTACCCCCATAGTGCCTTTTTTAGGCAAGGCTCAAAAGACAAACCCACCTCCATAGGTATCACAAGGGATAAGAAACTAAGAGTAATGCTACTCAATGCCAGAAGTCTAAACCTCAAGATGCATGCACTCGAAACTCTCCTTAGCATGGAGAACATCGATATCTGTGCAGTAACAGAAACCTGGTTCAAGGCTCCCGAGAGCACCCCAGCACTACCAGATTATACCTCATACCATGCTTTTCGGCCCCAAAACTTGGACCAAACCAGAAAAGGAGGGGGAGTATCAATATTCGTCAAAGATACCCACACCTCCAGGTTGGTGGCACAGCACAAAGCATCAGAGACTATCCATGTGCAACTAACAGTGGGTAAAACTGCCTTCCAGTTTATAGCCTGCTACAGACCACCCTCCCAAACCCAGGAACCCCACTCGGCCTTCCTGAGAACACTGGAAAATATGAAGGTCTCTCCAAACACCATTATATTGGGTGACTTCAACTACCCAAACATAGACTGGGAGCATTACTCTAGCTCCAACACCCTAGCTCAAAGGTTCCTAGAATTTATAAACTCAAATGCTATGGAACAACTTGTTACCACTCCCACAAGAGGGGAAAACATACTGGACCTGATCATCACCAACATGGGGACTCTATGCTCCAGACCAGAAGTGTATCCCTCACTGGTAAGATCAGACCATAAACTAATCTCACTGGATATTCACATCCCGACCCCACCCCTGCCCAGAAAACCACAGTGAAAAACTTCTCTAAAGCAAATTTCACACTCCTCAAAACCGAGGTGGAATCCTTCAAAGCCCCCAGGCCTGTGGAAAATATGGCCCAGACCACAGAATCCTTTATAAACGCATTCTATGAACACCTTCAGGAATGCATGGATCATGCAATCCCAAATAAAACCAAGACCCAATCCTCCAAAGGCAGACGTCCTGTCTGGTGGACCCCAACCATAAACAAACTATACAATAGAAGGAGGAAACTACTACATGATAGAGCAAAATCCCAAAAAGGGAAGGCATCTCTGATCAGTGTTAGCAAAAAACTACGGGCACTCATAAAATCGTCTAAGGCCAGCTTCGAGAGAAAAATTGCACAGGACAGTAAGGATAATCACAAGGTTTTCTTTAGTTATGTTAGGAACCTGGGTGGGAATTCCCAGATATGCTCAGAATTAGTCCAAAATGACAAAAAATACACCAAACCCACAGACATTGCCAACATCCTAGCTGACAGGTTCAGAGCAAAAGGGCAAATATCTATCCCAGCAGAGTGCTGCCCCCCTGACATCTCAGATGCTCAGGTAAGAGACGCCCTCTCCAAAGCAAAAAACACAGCATCAATGGGACCAGACGGTGTCCCGGGCTGCATCCTACATGAACTCCAAGAAGAGCTAAATCCAAACATAAAACTACTGTTCAATCTCAGCCTTACCACAGGATATGTACCCAAAGAGTGGCGTACAGCAACAGTGGTCCCTCTCCACAAAGGTGGTGCCTCAATGGATCCTGGAAACTATTGCTCCATAATCCTGACTAGCTTGGTCTGCAAAGCTATGGAAAGGATCATCATGGACCTCATAAAAAAAGATACTGGGGACCTACAGACACTGGATCCTACCCCGTTCGGCTTTGTTAAGGGCAGATCCTGCCTCTTAAACCAGGTTGATTTCTTTGAAACAGTCACCAAGGCCATTGACGAGGGGAAGGTGGTCCACACAGCCTACCTGGACCTCGCAAAAGCCTTCGATACAATACCCCACTCGGCCATTATAGATAAGCTCACCAGCTTAAATATAAACCCCTATGTCACTAGATGGGTTGCAAACTGGCTCAATGACAGAACCCACATGGTTAGAATTGCTGGAGCCATGTCAGACTCCAAACCAGTTACAAGTGGCGTCCCACAAGGCTCAGTCCTGGGACCTCTCCTGTTCGGTATATATTTCTCGGAGGTACAGGCCAACATGGAAGGACTGTGGCTGACCAAGTTCGCAGATGACTGCAAACTGGGCACTATAATCGACTCTCCAGCCGACACAAGCATCCTCCAAAAGGGCCTCATAGAAACAGACAACTGGTGCCAGAGCCATGGCCTCAAGCTAAACGCCAAAAAGTGTATAGTCATCCCCTTTGGCAAAAACAAAGTGCCCACAAATTACCACGTAGGTGGTAATCCATTAAGTACAGAAGAAGTAATTAGGGACCTGGGGACCCAAGTTGATAGCAATCTCTCATTTGACAACCACGTGGCCAAAGTGGTTAGAAAAACATTTTATATAGCCCACCTAATCATGAAGGGATTCACATCTAGATCAGGGGAGGTCATCGTGCCTCTTTACTCATCCCTCATCAGGCCCATAATTGAGTACAATGCCCCTTTTGGGATGTACCTTACGAGACACCTGCAGCAACTGGAAAGACCCCAAAAGTACCTCACCAAGAGGATCAAAGGGCTCAAACAGATGCCATATGCTGCCCGGTTAAAGAAACTCCAGCTCTACTCAGTGGCATACCGCCTGCTCAGAGGCGATCTGTGCCTGACATATAAAGCCATGTCCAACCCGGAATTAATGGACATGCTGCACCTCAGAAAATCCAAATCCCATCGAGCTACGCGCTCGAGAGACTTGAACCTCAGCACTGAAATAAATAGGACATGCTGGAGGGACAGATTCATAACCCAGAGGCTCCCTTCACTCTGGAATAAAATCCCAGTCCAGGTTAGGCAGAGTCCCTCATTGACTCTCTTCAAGAGGAATCTTGATGAGTGGATGGGGGATCGTAGGTTTACCCTGGGTATCACTTCTGTGTCACTGTTAGACAGAGGCACAGTATACTAACCTCAAAAAAAGGCACAGCAAAATTAATTTAAAATGGGTGGCGAAAGCCAAACACACTCTGGCTAGGCTTATAAATGCCCTAGGGCAGATAGCCTAGTATGAACCTATGAACCTAATGGCCATCCCAGTAATAAATGCATAAGAAAACATTGATATGACTGTTGTAATATGTACATCAGTTTCAGCATCAGGGTAGGGATAGGGCAGACTGTGCCAGTACAGTAATGTGCTTTGGGACTGACTGTGCCAGTACAGTAATGTGCTCTTCTATTGTCCTCTGTCATATGTTCTTGCAACAAACTTTTGTTGTGACAGTCTTTTTGTTAATTTATTTAATGGTTTTGACCAGTTCAGTGTCCTTTTGTCTCTTAAAGGCACATAGAAAAACAAACCGCTCCGGAATATGAAGCTAGAGACAAACTCCTACAGCAACAGACACAATTGTGGTAATCTCCCCTTCATTGAGCTTTTGGTGGAGGATACATTGTACTACTATATCCCTTATACATTGAAGCAACACTACATTTTTAAGAAGATGAGAAGACACCCTGCATCTGACTTCACTTCTGCATTCCTCATAGTGCTGTGTATGTGGGGTACGGGTTAGGCATATAATTTTGTGCTGATGAGTATTTTTCATAGTAACTAAAGTGTTGCAGATCTGGATAATTCAAATGGAAAAATTGTAACAAATGATAAGACGAATTTAATATGTGATACTACTGCATGTTTAATAATGCCAGCAACCCTGAGAAAGTACAGTTGTGTAAGTAAACAACAGTAGATATTCAAATGATCACTGCTATAGTATCCTAAGATATATAAGTTATATAACAGCTGGCCAGCTTCCAAACTTACAGGGCACCTTCCACTTGCCAAAACCATTAGTCAGCTTGACTGGTTTGGGTGCCAAGCCCTTCAGAGCTTTCATATCAACTGAGAGATGGAGGCTGAGCCCCTAGAGGACATTACTAGGAATATAAAAAAACAAATTTCCAGACACTGGCATGAAAAAAAAAAACAATAAAAACAAGGGGTATGGAGTTTGGCAGTGGTGGGTGTGAGGTGTAATGGTCCCACCACTGCCAACAAATATGTGGTGGGTGATGGTCCTACCACTGCCAACCAATATGTGACATCCCCACAGTGAGCCAGTAATCACAGAGCCTGAATCCTGACCACTGACACTGGAGAGGGACATGCATTTGGAGTAGAAACAGATACATTCAGTATTTCCAGATGTAGACCTCTCTGCATCAAGCACAATTTCCCTTAATAGGACACAGGGAACACACTCAGCTGGGGTCTGGATTTCTCTAAATCAGTCTCCCTCCAGGTCCCCAATAAGACTCCCCACTGGTACAGCTGTAGGGTTAGGTCCTCAGCTGAGTGTCCAAGTTAACTCCTCCAGCACCCTCTCTGTAACCCAGTGCTTCGTGTCCCAGCCCCAAGTAGCTGACACAAACACACTTGATATGCAACATTTGATTCTTCACACACACAACTGGGAAAGACTGGCACAGATTTATCTGATGTGCCCCCTTCTACCCAGAGCATAAGGTAGTTACTACTGCCACCAGACACACCACAATTAGCTACTCTAAGGCCCTTAACAAAGGGTGTCCAATTTTACTGTGTAATATTAATATTAATGTTGTGTCTTTCGGCTTTTCCCGATTAGGGGCTGCCACAGCGGAACTCCGGTCCGCTAATGATTGGCAGTAGACTTTTACGTGCCAAGTTACCAGCCCTGATGCACAACCTTCAATGAAGGTACTCCCATTCACGCATGTCTCCACACAGAAGATGCTCTAGCTGAGAATCGAACAGGATAACGTCTTACTGTGAGGCTGGTAATAGCTGGCCAAGACAGCTAGGTCTTCAGGAGTGGCCCACACAGTGTCACCATAGATTCATATTTCTGTACTAGGCTAATGGCTGTGGAGCCTTTACAAGCCTAGCCCATAGAAGTGCCCTGGCATCATGCTGCCTGAAATTGGTTCCCAGTGCCTCTATCAAGCAGAGCCACTGCAGTGATCCCCAGGGTGAAATTTCTATTTTCCATCCACTCATCTGGATTTCTCTTGAAGAGGGCCAGTGAGGTGCTCTGCTTGACATGTAAGGGAAGTCTATTCCAGAGCATGGACAGTCTCTGGGTTATGAACCTGTCCCTCCAGCACGTTCTGTTGATTGTGGTAATGAGGTTGAAGTCACTGGAGTGTGTGGTGTGGAGGGATTTGGATTTCTTTATATGTAGCATTTCTAACAGAGCTGAGTCAGACATGGCTTTGTAAGTCAAGCAGAGATCATCTCTTAGTAGATGATATGAGACAGAGAATAGCTGGAGTTGTTTGAGTCTGTCTGTGTAGGACATATGTTTAAGGCCTAGGATCCTCTTCGTGAGGTACTTTTGTGGCCTTTCCAGCTGTTGCATGTGTCTAGTGAGGTACATGCCAAATGGGGCATTATACTCGATTGCCCTAATGAGGGAAGAGTAGAGAGAGATGATGACCAACTTCTATCTGGATGCAAAACCCTTGGTAATGAGATGTGCCACATAGGACTTTCTGACCACAGTGGCAATGTGGTGGTCGAAGGAAAGGTTGCTGTCAACCTGTGTCTCCAGATCTCTTATAATGCCTTCTGTGTTCAGTGGGCTCTCATCGATGTGGTAATTAGTGGGAACTGAGTGTTTCCCAAAGGAGATGATGACGCATTTTTTGGTATTAAGCTTAAGGCCATGGTTTCGACACCAGTCATTGGAGTCAGTGAGGCCATTCTGCAGGATGTCTACATCACTTGGGGAGTTAATAATGGCTCCCAACTTGCAGTCATCTGTGAACTTGGTCAGTCAGAGTCCTTCCGTGTTGACTTGGACTTGTGAGAAGTAGATGCCAAACAGGAGAGGACCCAGGACTGATCCCTGTGGGACTTCACTTGTGACTGGTCGGCAGTCTGACTTGGAGTCCGCTACTTTCACATTATGGGTTCTATCTGTGAGACAATTTGTAACCCACCAAGTGATATAGGGGTCGCTGCCTAGTTTGGTGAGTTTATCAGTAATTCCTGAGTGGGGAATGGTATCAAAGGCCTTGGCCAGATCGATGTAGGCTGTATGAACTGCTTTGACCTCATCCACAGCTCTGTTGACTGACTCAAAAAAGACAACCGGGTTGAGCAGGCATGATCTACCTTTCACAAAACAAACTCTCAAATGTTAGTACTTTCTACAAGGACTAGCCAAAATAAAAGTTTTAAATATATTTAATAATAAATAATAAAAGAGTATGAAAATACTGAATATATATTCACAGTAAACCATAGAGTTCAAATAATAGGAAATACTAAAAAGAACATTGATGGACAGACTCAGACAAATAACGAAAACCAATATGTAAACTAAACGTCACTATATTCCTGACTGAATCTAGGAGAATTACTATTCCCTAATAACTTACTTGATAGAGTAAGGCAAGGTGAAATATGTGAGCATGATTTCTGGTCAGGCTCTCAAACAGAATACTCCATTCTCAGAGATTACTCCCTGTAAAATATAATATCCAAGATAGCTTGCAGAATGACTTCATCTGGTCACCTGACCCTAGGTTCTCACAATATCCCCTTTTGAAGTTTGAGACAGGAATTTAGCAGACTGCTGCAATAAACATTTAGAGCTTTTATAGTAGTGCCTACAAGCCAGAAACATGTACAACACTTCCCTCATTCTTTACAAAAGCTAACAGATAATGGCTGCCCCAAGACCTACTGTCTCCAATCCCATTTAGCAGTGTGGGGTAAAGTGTTAATTATTTAACAACTCATTTACATTTCCCTTATTTTTCTTAAAGTAAGCTAGCTGGTTAACCTTTGCTCTCCCAGTGTCCTCTATTAAAACGCAAACATTTATTCAGTTACAATAATTTTCTTTTCATACCAGCATGGTGCACTGTTGATAAACACAAGCAAACCTCACAAATACAGTTCAGCACAAGTATCTGTACTAATCAGTTTGGTATACAAATGACATATAACTAATTATAAAATTCTAGCTAGCTGTGCTGGCAGAAGTCATACATCCACTTCTCCTAACATGGCTGGCAGTACCTGTTATCGACACACCTCTACCCCTTTGAAGACTCAAGCTAGTTTTTCACGTGACCCTTGAGAAATGTGGCTTGAGAGAAATAAGCCTATCTAGGAATACGTTACCCCATCCACTGTCTTGAGATTCTATCAGACTTGGCATTGCTGACCCCATTACAGTTCTGCACATGCCTGCAATCATAAGCTCTACCTTAATAACTTGTCATTTTGCTTGCTGGCTCTATGTAGCCATGTTGAGGGATTGTGGTCTGCAATTACAGAGAATTTCCTTCCATACAGATAAGGGGAAGTCAATGCAGTGTCCATACTACGGCTAGATATTCCTTTTCTACAGCTGTATAACATTCCTCCCTGTATTGGAGTCTACAGCAGAGATAAACCACTGGGTGCTCTTCTCCCTCTGAAGAAACCTGGTTAAGTACAGCCCCCACCACATGGATTGAAGCATCCACCTGCACAACAAATTCTTTGCTATAATCTTGACTGGCTAACATAGGGGGTCCTCCCAAAGCTCCTTTAAGCTTCTGGAATGCCTGCTCACAAGCTGGGGTCCACAATACCTTATCTGACCTGTTTTTCCTTGCCAGGCCTGTGAGGGGAGCAGCTATTGTACTATAATTGGGAACAAACTTTCTATAGTACCCTACTGTCCTTAAGAATGCCCTCACCTGCTTTTTGGTAGCACGAGCAGGCCATGCCTGAATGGCTTCCACTTTGGCAGGTTCTGGCCTGATCTTACCACTCCCCACTCTATGTCCCAGGTAGGAGACCTCTGCCATACCCACCTGACACTTACTAGGCTTAATGGTCAACTCTGCCCTTTGCAGTCTGCCCAGCACCTGCCCAACATGCTGAAGATGCTCTTACCAGGAATGGCTGTAGATGGCAATGTAACAACCGTGCCCTGGCCCAGCAATCAAGGAGCCTCAATCCTCACCACTAACATCAGGGAGGTCATCTCCTAGAAGACAGGAAAGGATAACTAATACACACAGTAAAGTACAATTTCCCTTAAGAGCACACAGAGATCACAGTCAGTCTGGGCCTGGTTGCTCCTTTGCTCACCAGGTCTTCAATAAGACTCCCCACTGGCACACCTATAGGGTCCAGGTCTCAGCCTAGCTGGGCAAGCTAAAACCTCCAGTACCCTGTCTGTCCAACCAGTGCTTTGTGTCCCTGCCCAAGTAGCTGATACAACTCACACAAACTTTGAGATAAATATTTATACAACTTCACAGACACTCCTGGGAAAGGCTGACACAGATTCTCCATCTGTGCCCCTTTACACAGACCATACGGTAGTAATCCCTGCCACCATTAAGCTAATAATATCAGCTGCTAAAAGGCCTTTAAAAAGGTGTCCAATTATTACTGTGCAATACTATTATCCAATTAGTAATGTGACTAATCAGTCTAGGCGTACTGGAAGGGCTTAGATAGTAAACTCTATAAATATATAATGTACTCTAAAGCATAATTTATCTCTAAATAAACCAGCCACAGGTAGAAGGTTTTAAAAATAATTAATAATAAATAAATAAAACACAAGACAAAACTACTACACCACAGAGATATCTAAGAGTTCAGAGATCACACATAAACTTAAAATAATACAGTAGGACAGGTCTAATTTCAAAGCCAAATACCTAATTAATCTTTACTAGCTTTATTCCTACAAGAAATCACAGTGCTAGAAACTTACATGTGAGCTTAGGCAGAGTGCTGAGTTAGATATCCAAGATCAAAATGCTCCCTGTCTCTCACTGAACAATAGTTTTTAAACACTAACCAACAGCTCTGCTGAGGCCCTCCCAAATTACATCATTTTGACACTTGGGTTTTCCCAGTATTCTTATTGCATCATCTTGACACCTGGTCTGAGTTCTCAGGCCACAAAATGCATTATTTAGAAATCTAACACCTGCTCAGAAACTTACAATATACGTCATTTAACATGTATACTCTAACAGAAATCAGAGCAATAAAGCACGTTCCACATCTAAATTGTGGTCATAAACTTTAGCCTTAAAACAATGGGCATGAAACATTCATCCAGACTCACTGGAGCCGAATTCTAAAGGGTCACAAAATGCTTCACTGGGCCAGTAGAGTGCAATGTTGTCACATATTTTGCAGTTCCACATTTCATCGTATTCTTTTACACTCAAGAAAGCATGCCTGTATTTTACATTTATTTATAAATGCCAGAATTATATATCAAATTCTATTTGACTAGGCTGGCAGCCTTCGTCCATCTCCCCCCCCCCCCCACGGGAACTCAAGCAAGTTTTTCAAGTGCCCCTTGAGAAGCATCACTTGAGAGTGTCAGGTTTATTTGGGTGTACCTCACCCCATTTCCTGTTTTGAGAGCCCATCTGCATTGGCATTGCTACTCCCACTGCGGTGCTGCACTGACATATCATATGCTTCCAACCCCAGACTCCATCTTAGCAACTTGGCATTTTGCTGACTGGCTCTGTTTAACCATGTTAGAGGGTTGTAATCTGTCATCACAGTGAATTTTCTTCCATACACATAAGGCTGAAGTTTTTGTAGTACCTACACTATGGCTAGACATTCCTTTTCTACCGCTGCATAGCATTCCTCCCTGGGTTGAAGCCTATGACTGAGATAAACCACTGGGTGCTCTTCTCCCTCTGAAGAAATCTGGCTAAGTACAGCCCCCACCCCATAGTTTGAAGCATCCACCTGCACAACAAAGTCTTTGCTGTAGTCTGGACTGGCTAACACAGGGGGTCCTGCCAAAGCTTCCTTAAGCTTCTGAAATGCCTGCTCACATGCTAGGGTCCACAGTACCTTATCTATCCTGTTCTTCCTTGACAGGTCTGTAAGGGGAGCAGCTATGGTACTATAATTAGGAACAAACTTTCTGTAGTACCTTGCTCTCCCCAAGAATGCCCTCACTTGCTTTTTGGTAAGAAGTGCAGGCCATGCCTGAATGGCTTCCACTTTGGCAGGTTCTGTCCTTATCGTAACACTCCCCACTCTATGTCCTAAGTAGGAGACCTCTGCCATACCCACCTGACATTTGCTCAGCTTAATGGTCAACCCTGCCCTCTGTAGTCTACTCAGCACCTCCCTGACATGCTGAAGGTGCTCTTGCCAGGATAGGCTGTAGATAGCAATATGATCCATGTAAGCAAGGGCAAACCCTCCTGCTCCTGCTAAGATATGATCTACCAACCTCTGGAAAGTCACTGGGGCATTCTTCATCCCAAAGGGCATCTTTGTGAACTCGTA
The DNA here is from genome assembly GCF_019279795.1 of Protopterus annectens. Lineage (NCBI taxonomy): Eukaryota > Metazoa > Chordata > Ceratodontiformes > Protopteridae > Protopterus > Protopterus annectens. Next base: position 1,292,487,675 of record NC_056733.1, on the reverse strand, counting down.
CAAGCCAAAAGGAGTCACAAAGGCTGACTTCTCTCTAGCACTGGGAGTCAAGGGCACCTGCCAGTAACCCTTGGTAAGATCAATGGTTGTAAGATACTTAGCCCCACCCAGCTGCTCTCGGACCTCATCTGTCCTAGGCATGGGGTAAGCATCTGACTCTGTGTGACTATTTAATTTCCTGTAGTCCACACAGAACCTGGTGCTGCCATCCTTCTTTGACACCAGTACCACTGGGGAGGCCCAGGGACTGTTGGACTCCTGAATCACCCCTAGATCCAACAGCTGTACCTCTTCTCTCAGAGTCTGTATGACTCTCTCAGGCACCCTTATAAGGGGACTGCCTGATAGGCCTTTGGGGTCCTGTATCCACCTGGTGCTGCACCAGGTGGGTGCTCCCTGGTTTCCTGGTGAACATGCCCCCAAACTCCTGCAACACTGCTCTGATATCTCGAACCTGGGTAGGAGATAGCTGCTGGGACATTGCTACCTCTTTCACTGAGGTGTCAGCCTGAGCCTCACTGAGGAGATCAGTCACAAGATCTCTCTCAGACTCCTCCTGCAATCCACTGCAAATGCTCAGCACAAGGGCCTCCCTATCATGGTAAGGTTTCATCATGTTAACATGGTACAATTTGTGCCTCTGCCATCTGCCTAGCAGTTCCACCATGTAGTTAACATCACTTACCTTTCTTACCACCTTGTAGGGTCCCTCCCAAGCTGCTTGCAACTTGTTGTGTCTGACAGAAATGAGAACCATCACCTGCTGCCCTACAACATACTCTCTAGTTTGAGCATTCATGTCATACCACACCTTTTTCTGTTGTTGGGCTTCTGCCAGGTTCTATTGGGCCAAGCTCATTAATTCCCTGAGCCTTGTCCAGAGGTTCAGGACATATGCCACAACAGACTCCTTGTGAGACTCACACTCACCTTCCCACTCATCACAAATTAAATCTAGAGGTCCCCTCACCCTATGCCCATACAGCAACTCAAAGGGTGAAAAACCTGTGTATTCCTGGGGAACCTCTCTGTAAGCAATCAACAGATGGGGCAAATATTTGTCCCACTTCCTCTTAAACTTATCTGCAAATGCCCGTAACATGGACTTGATTGTAGAGTTTAACCTGTCAACAAGACCATTAGTCTATGGTGGTTAGGGGGTGGTCTTCATGTGCTTCACCCCACAGGACTTCCACAGACAAGCCAGCAGGTCTGGCATAAAATTGGCACCTCTGTCAGACAGTATTTCCTTTGGGAAACCTATCCTGCTGAAAATCTCTAGCAAAGCATTTGACACCTTCTCGGCCTCAATGGAGGACAAAGCCACTGCCTCAGGGTATCGTGTAGCATAATCTACAATCACTAGGATATACTTTTTCTCTGTGGAACTTGGGGTACTCAGAGGACCCACAATATCCATAGCTACCCTCTGAAATGGCTCCTCAATCACAAGAAAAGGCATCAAAGGAGTTCTCACCTTGTCTCCTGCCTAGCCTACCTTTTGGCACTGCTCGCAGGTCCTGCAGTACCCTGTTACATCTCTGGAAATTCCAGGCCAATAGAAGTTTTGCATAATATGCCTCTTTGTACGTTTTATGCCTACATGACCTGCAAAGGGAATATCATGGGCTACGGCTAAAAGCATCAGACAGTAAGCTCTAGGCACTACCACCTGCTGTACTCTCTCACCTTCTAGCCCTCCCTCAGGGGTCCACTCTCTGTATAGTAACCCTTGTTCCTGTATACAGATTCCCCCTTCCCTTGAGAAGCAGGTGCCTTCCTAGCTACCTGCCTCAGGCCTTGCAGTGTAGGGTCTGAGAGATGAGCCTGCTTCAAGTGTCTCCTTGTAACCCTTACCAGCTCCCCTTCCACAGGAAGTCTGGCATCCTCTGACAGTGGTGCCTCACCATCAGCCTGGGTACTATTACTCACCTCTGCCTTTACAGTTACCCTCTCCAAGGGAGCATCAATACCCACAAGCAGCTGTGGCTCACAGTCAGTCTCACTGCTACAGAGCAGCTCCATACCTGAAGTAACCACCTCAGCAGTCCTGGCTGCAAGTGTGCAGTCTGTCTGGGTCTCCCCCAGGCTACCAGACCCACATGTTGCCTCCTAGCCTCACTGCATGTAACTGCGTAAGTACATAGTACTGCCTCATCCAAATCCTTCCCTCTCAGGACATCTGCAGGATGGTAGTTCCATACCTCTGTTGTCTCAAGACAACCCACTGTTGGCATTTTTTCTTTCCCACTTACTGGCTCCCTCACCTTTGGTTCCCCACCTTGCCTATGTGGACATTTGTATGCCACATGGCCCCACTGGCTGAATTCAAAACATTTAACCCTAGCTCCTGGATGTGTACATGGACTAGTGGCTTCCCCTGCTACTGGCAGATTCTGTTGGAGCAGTTTGTGCTGCCCACCATGGGTTCCTTTAGTCCCATGAGCAGTACTGGGGGTCCTTTCCTATGCATGGATGTCCTGCTTGCTAGGTATAGGTATCCCTTCTTCCCCAACACCTCTGAAGTAGCACACTGTCTATCAGCTAATCAGATCCTCATGTACTGAGGCAAAGTGCTAAGGGCTTGTTCCCTTACCAAAAGGTCTGCCAGCCCTTCAAAAGTGGTGACCTGACATCCACTCACCCAGCTATGAAAATAAGTGCTCAGTTCAGCAACATATTCACATACATTTTCATCTGCCTTGCATCTATGCTCACAAAACTTTTTCCTATACATTTCAGGTGTTAGCTTAAAACATTCCAACAAGTGTCTTTTTACAGCAGTATAATCAAAACAGTCAGTGTCATGCATTTTTGCTAAAGAAGTTACAGTTTACCATGGAGTAAGGGGGTCAGGAACCGTACCCAGAGCCCTTGGTCAACTTCATACGGTCTACATACATGCTCAAACATATGAATGAAGCTATCAAAACTATCCCCCTCTTTAAACTGTGGAAGAAATTTACTGACATTTTGTGCTTCTGGGGTCTGGTTACTCCCTTCCCCATTACCTCCATGACTCTGGGGAAGAGTCAGCATTTCCCTCTCATGCCTCCTCTGCCGTTCATTTTCCTCAGCTTGTAGACTCTTCATTTTCTCGGCTGCTTCTAGTTCCATACGCCTGGCCTCCAACTCAAGTCTCTTTAGCTCCAGCTTGATTTTTAAGTTCACTGCAGAAAGGTTGAGCTGTCCATTCTCCGAGGATATTGTATCTCCACTGTCAGTCTGATTGTCCTTCAGGCTGCTGTCTTCTGATGCGGCTGTAGCCAAACACCAACAAACAATGTAACAGCTGAACACAAAAGGCTGTAGACTGCAAATGCCACTGCACCAGAAGAACAATGAAACTGTATCGTAAAAAACATTTTAATGGATGATAGAAATGAAAAAAACACACAAATAAAAGTAAAGCGCTTTTCATCCAACTTAGTTGTGGGACTTCTTCAGACAAAGAACCATACAAGAACTACAGATATATATATCCTGGTGGGGTGGTGCCACAATTACAAACACCACAGCTGAACTTAATACTAATTAAGTGTTAAGTAGTTTAAACTATTAAAGAAACTGTGTTTGCTGTGAAACATTGAATATCATGCTTATCTGACAACAACTGAACAAGTCGGAGACATTTAAATGTTATAAATTGTAAAATATTAAGTTTTTTAAAAAACTTTTTAAAATCTTTTTTAAAACATGTATATACTTAACAATATTGGGTCCTTAGTAATGACATACGAATCCAATAAATACATATGAAATATATAATATAAAATACAGGTATTTACCATAAGCAAAATCCTGTTGTCAAACAATAGCTTGTTATAGAAAAACTCATGAATCTAGCATGTATACTATGTGAAAAAGGGAAGGGGAAAAAAGGTGCAAAAAACACAATTTGAATGCCACAATTAATTTAAACAAATAATAGTTTGACCCAATAAAGAACTTTATTGCCATGAAGGTAGTCTAACTTGGTACTAGTCTAACGTGAAGCAAAACCATGAATGGAATAAATGTTAAAACAATTTGTTAAGAATATTGCAAACTATGATATGTGCCTTATGTACATTAAGGGCAATAAGTCTATAGTAGTGGAACTAGCTGATCCAAGAAATACATCTGAACCATGTATATAAACAATGTGTAAAGACCTTATCAAGCAAGCAAAAACAGTGTGTCTGAATACATAAGACTTGTAGATCTGGTATGCATCGTGTGCATGAAAAAGTGTGGGGGGGGGGTTGGGAAAAAATTGAATAAAATATATATATAAAAATATCACCAATAATATCATAGAAAACCAGGTTGATGTAAAACTAACTGTATAGAACAAGTCGATATTGAAACAATAACTAATTTCTAAATCACAAACATGATGAAAATAGAGATAGATCTATTCAGTGCATACACATAAAATATATGTATAAGAAGTATAATATGAAAAAGTGTATAAGTATAAGTATGTCAATACATGGATATAACTACACTGTTGAATCCAAATGGAATATGTGTATAGTTATATCATCATCTACACAAACTTCTTAGCTTCAGTATTGGATAGAGGGAGCATATTTCGTTAAGTCCAGGAATGACACTGGCATTACACCGGATCTGCCAGTTTAATTCCAATACCTCTAATTGTACATGGTATGGTCCACCCCTACCATCTGTGGGAACACAACTGACTGCTCTAAACAGAAATTTATGATTCGGATTTTCCATTGTATGTTTTGCTAATGCATTTTCAGATTTGTTTTTCCTAATAGTATATAAGTGTTCATAGACACGTTCACGGAGTTTTCTGTCAGTTTTCCCAAAATAAAATGCTGGGCATTGTTGACACTGGACTACATATACTACACTTTTAGACTGACAGGAAAATTTGTGTCTCACCTCATATGTAACATTCCTTAAGCAAAAAGTTTCCCCAGTATTCATATGAGAACAATAATTACACATATTGCATTGAAACATGCCCTTTCTCCATGGTAGTCCCTGTATGTTGCTCTCCATGATTTGTTTGATGTTTTTGCCTCTTCTCCAAACTATTTTTGGTTTGTCCGGTAGTTTATTTCCTAATTCTTTGTCATTATTAATTATTGGACAATTTTTATTGATTATCAATGTGATAACCTCACTGTCAATACTGAAAGGGGTTATGAATGCCAATCTTAGTAATGATGTGTCTGGTTTTTGAACCTGTACCACCAAGTGTTTTGTACCACCAAGGATAGCTTGGTAAATACCTGATTCTCTTTTTGTTTTTACTTCATTGATCAGACTGTCTATGAGTTGTTTTGGATAACCACGTCTCATGAACATGTCTCTGAGTAACTGGCACTCATCAAAAAAATCCACATCTCTGGACACCATATGGGCTGCTCTGACCAGTTGGCCTTTTACTACTGATTTTTTTCTGATACCAAGGATGGTTGCTAGTGTAATGGAGAAAGGTGTTAGAATATGTTTCTTTCCTATAAATTTTAGCACAAAATGATCTGTTCTTATGGTCCTTCCATAAATCTACGTCTAAGTAGGCAATCTTTTCACTACTATATGTATACGTGAAAGACAAGAAACCAGAGCTGTTATTGAAAGATGAAACCAAATCAAGTGCTGTTTTTTCGTCTCCTTCCAGTAAAATAAAAATGTCATCTAGGAAACGTGTATAGAATTTAATTTTATTCATTTGGTCATCCTTTCCTATCACTTCTTGTTCCCAGTAAGCCATGACTAAATTAGCGAAGCTCCCCCCACATGGGGAGCCCATGGCTACACCTATTTTTAAATGGCAAATTGTCTTGTGGGATTTGCACACTATTATCGACTTGGCTTGTGTGATTCCTTCTGCTAGGTTGCTTAGGACCAATCCATGTTTTGACTTGGGAAGGGGGGGGGGGTTTGGGTAAGCTGTTCCACTGCTGTATGCTTGTCTATCTCTATTTAATTTTTTGAGTTTGCCTTCTTTTATTTTGCCCATATATTGATCAATACTGCAGAAGATATGTTCATAATCATACTGGTATCGTGCAAAATTAATGTTCTTTTGAATTAATTAATTCAAGGTGGTTGCTTCTTCCATAAGCGAAGCAGCCGATAGTTGGTAGTGTTTACACATTACTTCTAGTAGTTCTAACCCATGTTTGTTGAAAAGTTTAAGTAGATCTTGGTGAAATAGTGACCCATCCATGAGCCCAGTCGGTTACTGCCAAGATCTTAGACTTTTAGGGACTATTCCCTCATTTAAACACTCACGAAAATATGCAATTTCCAATTGCATTTTTTTATATTTAACTAGTTTCTGGTCCAGCTGCTTTAATAACGCAGAAATGTCTGCAGAATCCTTGGCCGGTTGCTCCTGTGTACTGCTACTTGTAGGTATTTGTAGCAAAAGAGGTTCTATTAACCATTCGGTTAATTTTGGAGCCCCAGTTAGCCTAGTGGATCCGTTGCTAATCTCCATTATTGGGCTATCACTAGTCCGGTTCTGTTGCAGAATGCTGTTATCCTGCATGTTGTTACCTTCCCTTTGTACTCGATCCAAAAATATACTTGGAAGTGTTGTTTGGTTAGATGTAATGTTAACTCCTGTAGTTGTTTGCTCTGTGACCAATTTAGGTAGATGCAAGCTCGTAGATGAACGCTGGAAATTTAAAATAAAATCTATAGGAAGTGTATCAAACTTCCTGTTCAATGCATCAACTTGCTTCGTTAACACTTCTATGAGAGCGGTTACTTTCACATTATCACTGTTACTAGGTAATGGTGAAAGGGTTGTGGCAAGTGCTGGTTCTTCAGCCATGTTGAAACCTGGAACTCCAAACACCAACAAACAATGTAACAGCTGAACACAAAAGGCTGTAGACCGCAAATGCCACTGCACCAGAAGAACGATGAAACTGTATCGTAAAAAACACTTTAATGGATGATAGAAATGAAAAAAACACACAGATAAAAGTAAATTGCTTTTCGTCCCACTTAGTTGTGGGACTTCTTCAGACAAAGAACCATACAACTACAGATATATATCCAGGTGGGGTGGTGCCACAATTACAAACACCACAGCTGAACTTAATACTAATTAAGTGTTAAGTAGTTTAAACTATTAAAGAAACTGTGTTTGCTGTGAAACACTGAATATCATGCTTATCTGACAACAACTGAACAAGTCGGAGACATTTAAATGTTATAAATTGTAAAATATTAAGAACTTAATATTTTACAATTTATAACATTTAAATGTCTCCAGGGCACCACCCCACCAGGATATATATCTGTAGTTAATATGGTTTTTGTTTGTCGGTGTTTTGTGGATTCGGTTTTATAGTCTCGAGATACTGAAATTCGATATTTCAGCATTTCGAGGTTATAAAGTGAATCCAGATGAGGACATAACTATACACATATTCCATTCGGATTCAACAGTGTAGTTATATCCATGTATTGACATACTTACACTTATACACTTTTTCATATTATACTTCTTATACATATATTTTATGTCCCGCGGTAGTGGTGCTGCGGTAGCATTGTCGCCTCCCAGCAAGACGTTGTCCCGTTCGATTCTCAGCTAGAGCGTCTTCTGTGTGGAGGCATGCGTGAATAGGCGTGCCTTCCTTGAAGGTTGTGCGTCAGGGCTGGTAACTCGGCATGTAAAAATCCACTACCAAACATTAGCGGACCGAAGTTCCACTGTGGCGACTCCTAACTGGGATAAGCTGAAAGATACAACATACATGTATTTTATGTGTATGCACTGAATAGATCTATCTCTATTTTCATCATGTATGTGATTTAGAAATTAGTTATTGTTTCAATATTGACTTGTTCTATACAGTTACGTTCTACATCAACCTGGTTTTCTATGATGTTATTGGTGATATTTTTATATATATATTTTATTCCATTTTTTTCCCAACCCCTCCCCTTTTTCATACACACAATGCATACCAGATCTACGAGTCTTATGTATTCAGACACTGTTTTTGCTTGCTTGATATGGTCTTTACACATTGTTTATATACATGGTTCAGATGTATTTCTTGGATCAGCTAGTTCCACTACTATAGACATATTGCCCTCAATGTATATAAGGCACATATCACAGTTTGCAATATTCTTAACAAATTGTTTTAACATTTATTCCATTCATGGTTTTGCTTCACATTAGACTAGTACCAGGTTAGACTACCTTCATGGCAATAAAGTTCTTTATTGGGTCAAACTATTATTTGTTTAAATTAATTGTGGCATTCAAATTGTATTTTTTGCCCCTTTTTTTCCCCTTCCCTTTTTCACATGGTATACATGCTAGATTCATGAGTTTTTCTATAGCAAGCTATTGTTTGACAACAGGATTTTGCTTATGGTAAATACCTGTATTTTATATTATATATTTCGTATGTATTTACTGGATTCGTATCTCATTACTAAGAACACAATATTGTTAAGTATATACATGTTTTAAAAAAGATTTTAAAAGATTTTTAAAAAAGTTCTTAATATTTTACAATTTATAACATTTAAATGTTTCCAACGTGTTCAGTTGTTAGATAAGCATGATATTCAATGTTTCACAGCAAACACAGTTTCTTTAATAGTTTAAACTACTTAACACTTAATTAGTATTAAGTTCAGCTGTGGTGTTTGTAATTGTGGCACCACCCCACCAGGACATATATCTATAGTTGTTGTATGGTTCTCTGTCTGAAGAAGTCCCACAACTAAGTGGGACGAAAAGCGCTTTACTTTTATCTGTGTGTTTTTTACATTTCAATCATCCATTAAAGTGTTTTTTACAATACAGTTTCCATCGTTCTTCTGGTGCAGTGGCATTTGCGGTCTACAGCCTTTTGTGTTCAGCAGCTTTAACCAAGGCTGCAATCAGGTCTGCCTTCATCAGGTTTCCATGCACCAGTCCCCTAGCCTGGCACATCTCCGCCAGCTGGCTCCTTGTCAGCTTCCCATACTCTTCTGCTGACATGCTGCCTGCTCAACCTGACTAACAGTAAGCTAACAAAAGAAATAAAACAATTGTGAGCTGAACTCTGAGTATACACTGCATGGCTGTTTTAGAGTACAAAACACTTTTAGAGATCACTGTACATAAGCTACAGGAATTCACTCTACCCCACATCACTACATGCCAAACAGTATGTGAAGTAGATCACACCACTGCCAAACCCTTGTGATGACCATGCCCTGGCCCAGCAATCAAGGAGCCTCAGTCCTCACCACTAACACCAGGGAGGTCATCTCCTAGAAGAGAGGAAAGGATAACTAATACACACAGTAAAGTACAATTTCCCTTAAGTGCACACAGAGATCACAGTCAGTCTGGGGCTGGTTGCTCCTTTGCTCACCAGGTCCCCAATAAGACTCCCCATTGGCACAGCTATAGGGTCCAGGTCTCAGCCTAGCTGGGCAAGCTAAAACCTCCAGTACCCTCTCTGTCCAACCAGTGCTTTGTGTCCCTTCTCAAGTAGCTGACACAACTCACACACACTTTGAGATAATTATTTATACAACTTCACAGATACTCCTGGGAAAGGCTGACACAGATTCTCCAGCTATCCCCCTTTACCCAGACCATAAAGTAGTTCTCTCTGCCACCACCCAGCTAATAATATCAGCTACTAAAAGGTCCTTAAAAGGGTGGCCAATTATTACTGTGCAATATTATTATCCAATTTGTAATGTGACTAATCAGTCTAGGCTTATTGGAAGGGCTTAGACAGTAAACTCTATAAATATATAATGTACTCTAAAGCATAATTTATCTCTACATAAACCAGCCACAGGTAGAAGATTTTAAAAATATTTAATAATAAACAAATAAAACACAAGACAAAACTACTACACCACAGAGATATCTAAGAGTTCAGAAATCACACAGAAACTTAAAATAATACAGTAGTACAGGTCTGATTTCAAAGAAAAATACCTAATTAATCTTTACTAGCTTTAACAATTCCTACAAGAAATCACAGTGCTAGAAACATACATGTGAGCTTAGGCAGACTGCTGAGTTAGATATCCAAGATCAAAATGCTCCCTGTCTCTCACTGAACAATAGTTTTTAAACACTAACCAACAGCTCTGCTGAGGCCCTCCCAAATTACATCATTTTGACCCTTAAGTTTTCCCAGTATTCATATTGCATCATCTTGACACCTGGTCTGAGTTCTCAGGCCACAAACTGCATTATATAGCAATGTAACATCTGCTTAGAAACTTACAATATAAGTCATTCCACATGTATACTCTAACAGAAACCAAAGCAGTAAAGCACATTCCACATCTAAATTCTGGTTCTAAATTCTGGTCATAAACTTTAGCCTTAAAACAATGGGCATGAAACCTTCCTGCAGATTCACTGGAGCCAAATTCTAACATAAAAGGGTCACAACGTGCTTCACTGGGCCAGTAAAGTACAATGTTGTCACATATTTTGCAGTTCCACATTTCACAGTATTCTTTTACACTCAAGAAAACATGCCTGTATTTTACATTTATTTACAAATGCCAGAATTATATATCAAATTCTATTTGACTAGGCTGGCAGCCTTCGCCCATCTCTCCCCAATCGTCACAGGCAATATCATCCAGGTAAGCAAGGGCATGATCTCCTGCTAGGATATGATCTACCAGCCCCTTGAAAGTTGCTGGAACATTTTTCATCCCAAAGGACATCTTTGTGAACTCATACAAGCCGAAAGGAGTTACAAAGGCTGACATCTACCTAGCATTGGGAATCAAGAGCATCTGCCAGTAGCCATTGGTTAGATCAGTAGTGGTCAGATACGTAGCCCAACCCAGCTTCTCTAAGGCTTCATCTGCCCTAGGCATGGGGTAGGCATCTGACTCTGTGTGACTATTTAGTCTTTTGTAGTCCACACAGAACCTGATGCTGTCATCCTTCTTTGGTACCAGCACTATTGTGGAGGCCCAGGGACTGCTGGACCCCTGGATTACTCCCAGTTCCAAAATTTCCTGTATCTCCTCCCTCAGAGTCTGTCTGACACTCAGGCACCCTTTAAGGGGACTGTTTGATAGGTCTTTGGGGCCCTGTATCCACATAGTGCTGCACCAGGTGGTTTCCCAATGAACATATTCCCAAGCTCCTGTAACACTGCTCTGATTTCTCAAATGGGGATAGCCACTGGGACATTACTACCCATTCCATTGAGGTGTTAGTCTGAGCCTCACTGAGGAGATCAATAACCAGATCCCCCTTAGACTCCTCTTGCCATCTACTGCAAATACTTAGCACAATGGCCTCCCTGTCTTGGTACAGCTTTATCATGTTAACATGGTACAAATTGAGCCCCTGCCTCCTTCCTAGCAGTTCTGCTAAGTAGTTAACAGCACTGAACTTCCTTATCACTTTGAAGGGTCCCTCAAAAGCTTCCTACAGCTTATTGTGTCTGATAGGAATGAGCACGATCACCTGCTGTTCCACAGCATACTCTCTGGCTCGAGCATTCCTGTCATACCAGACCTTTTTCTGCTGATGGGTTCCTGCCAGGGTCTCCTGGGCCAAGCCCATGTGCTCCCTATGCCTTATCCTGAGGTTTAGAACATATGCCACAATGGACTCCTTCTGGGATTCACACTCACCCTCCCACTTATCACAAATCAAATGCAGAGGTCCCTTCACCCTATGCCCATACAGCAACTCAAAGAGTGAAGTGAAAAAACTGTGGATTCCTGGGTACCTCCCTGTAAGCAAACAACAGATGGGGCAAATATTTGTCCTACTCTCTCTTAAACTGGTCTGCAAATGCCCACAGCATGGTCTTTAGTATAGACTTTAACTTCTCCATAAGAGCATTAGTCTGTGGATGGAATGGAGTAGTCTTTAGGTGCTTCACCCCACAGTTCTCCCACGGACAAGCCAGCAGGTCTGACATGAAGTTGACACCTCTGACAGTCAGTATTTCTTTTGAGAAACCTACATTGCTGAAAATCTCTAGCAAAGCATTTGTCACCTTCTCTGACTTGATGGAGGACAGAGCCACTGCCTCAGGGTATCTAGTAGCATAGTCTACTGCCACTAGAATATTGTTCTTCCCTGTGGAACTTGAGGTACTCAGAGGCCCCACAATATTCATAGCTATCCTCTGAAATGGCTATTCAGTCACAGGCAACGGCATCAAAGAAGCTTTGACCTTGTCTCCTGCCTTGCCTATTTTTTGACACTGCTAACAGGTCTTGCAGTACTCTGTTACATCCCTGGCAATCCCAGGCCAATAAAAGCTCTGTATAATATGTCTCTTGGTATGCTTTATGCCAACATGACCTGCAAAAGGAATTTCATGGGCTATGGCTAGAATTGCCAGATTGTAGGATCTGGGCACTACCAACTGCTATATTACCTCACCTTCTAGCCCTTCCTCAGGGGTCCACTCTCTATACAGTAACCCTTTGTTCCAGTATGCAGGCTCCCTTTTCTTTGAGAGTCAAGCACCTCCGTAGCTACCTCCCTCAAGCCTTGTAATGCAGGGTCTGTGAGCTGAGCCTGTCTCAACTCTATTTTTGTGACTTTTCCCAGCTCCCCTTCCACAGGAAGTCTGGTATCTTCTGACAGCTGTGCCTCACTGTCAGCCTGGGTACTACCAATCACCTCTGCCCTTGAAGTCATCCTGTCCAAGGGAACATCAGTACCTACCTCCAGCTGTGCTCATATTCAGGCTCACAGGGTATCTCCCTCCCTGAATTAGCCACATAACCAGTCCTGTCTTCAGGGGTGCGGTGTCTCTGGGTTCCACCAAACTACCAGACCCAAATGCCTATCTCCAAGCCTGGCTGCATGTCACTGCTTGCACACAAGATACTGCATTATCAAAATCATTCCCTATCAAGACATCTGCATGGATATCCTCAACTACTTGCTTGCTTCCTTTTTCTCCCTCCTAGTCAAAGTGAACTACGGCCACAGGCATTTGGAATGGGACCCCTCCTAAAGTTCTGACTGGTGTGTACTGTCCAAGCAAGTACCACTCCTCTTTAACCACTGCAGGCAATAGCCTGTTTTCCATCCACCAAGATAGGATACAAATTCTGCTTACTACTGGCATTCTGTTATTCCCATTTGCTGGCTCCCCACCTTTTGGTCCCCACCTTGCCTCCATGGACATCAATATGCTACATGGCCCCACTGGTTATTTTTAAAACATTTAACCTTTGATCCTGGCCATATACCTGAATTAGAAGTTATGTACCTACCATAACGTTCCATGTTAGTTGTCTTCTCTCGCCTTCTTTCTTGCTGGATGGGTTCGGAGCCGATCCTCGGCTCCGACTCGGCACTTGCTAAGCTCGAGTCACTTTTACCAGCTCGAGGCAGCCCCATATCCCATGATGCAAGGCGGTAAATACCCAGATCTCGTTTGGTACCTAGAGGGAAAACTACCTAGCATAAAAACTTTCCACTAAGGAAAGAAGAGCAATAAGCCTAAAAAGGCTGTAAGGGGAAACCAGATAACTAAAACTAGAACTAACTGGTGCCCAAAGAAACAAAATCTTCCAGAGCCAAGGGAGATCAAGGTCTGTCCAGGCAATGGGGCAGGAGGGAGGGTCGCAAGAAAGAAGGCGAGAGAAGACAACTAACATGGAACGTTATGGTAGGTACATAACTTCTAAATGTTAAGTTGTCAATCTCGCCTTCATTCTTGCTGGATGGGACCGCGTCCTAGCACCTCTATCCTGGGTGGCTCAATGGAACAGACTCTTGAGAACCGTGGAACCAAAACTGGCTCTATCCCTGGAGGCCAAATCCAATTTATAATGAGAAACAAAGGTATGAGGAGTGGCCCAAGTGGCTGCTGCACAAATAGTATCTAAGGGTAGCCTAGCCTGAAAGGCTGTAGAAGTGGCTAAGCCTCTAGTGGAATGTGCCTTTGGTTTTGAGCACAGCTGTTTGCCCCTAAGTTGATAAATTTCGGAAATGGTGGAAGATAGCCATCTAGACAAGGTCACTTTGGAAACAGGGAGACCTTTCTTATTTTCAGCATAAGAAAGAAAGAGCTGATCAGACTTTCTGAATTGTTTTGTTCTGTCCAAATAATATCTTAGTTGGCGGTGAACATCAAGATAATGTAATTTTGTTCCGATCTGTTGGAGTAATTAGGAAAAATACAGGGAGATCAATAGATTGGTTTAAATTTGTTTTTGAAGCAACCTTGGGCAAAAGGATGGATTAGTTCTCAAGGATACTCTGTCCTTGTGGAAGACCAAATATGGGGGACGAACAGAGAGGGCATGAAGTTCTGACACTCTCCTAGCCGAGGTAATAGCGACAAGGAAGAGTGTCTTCCACGAAATAAACTTTAGTGAGCATGAAGCAGCTGGCTCAAAGGGAGGAAGAATTAAGGATGTCAGCACTAGATTTAGGTCCCATTGAGGAGGAGGACTCCTGACAGGAGGTTTGAGGAGAAAAACTCCTTTCAGAAAAGCTCTACAAAGCTTGTGGGACATAATGTTGTGATCTGCAAACCCGACATGAAAGTTCGAGATCGCAGCCAACTGAACTTTGACCGTGGAAGATGAAGAAACCGAGTGAAAAATTTCCGCTAGAAAATCCAAAACTGCATGAACAGGGGCAGTAAAGGGATCTATGCTCCTTGATTTCGCCCAAAGGGAGAAGCGTTTCCACTTGCTAGTGTAAATCCTTCTAGTAGAGGATTTAAGGGAAGCCACTATGATATCCCTAACAGGGTTAGAGATCATAGGAAGCCTGGCTAAGGAAGGAAGTGGAGCAACCAAGCTGTGAGGTTGAGAGAAGGAATGGACCGATGCAGCTGACCCGATTGGTGGATCAGAAGATCTGGCACTGGGTCCAGATGCCACGGCTGCACTAAAAGGTGACGATGGAGGAACGGAAACCAAATTTGTCGAGGCCAATACGGGGCAATGAGAATCATTTTGGCTCTCAAAACGGTAGCTTTCTGGAGTACCTGTGGTATCAATGAAAAGGGAGGAAAGGCATAAAGAAGTCCCTGGGGCCAATCTTGGGTAAGAGCATCTCTGGGGGGACGGCCCGGAAGTGGGAAGAGAGAGAAGAAGGCTGGGCATTTGCTGTTTTGGGGAGTAGCAAAAAGATCGCAACATGGGCGGCCCCACTTCTGAAAAATCTCCTCCACTATAGATTGTTTGAGAGACCACTCGTGAGGCATGAGTATAGCTCTGCTCAATCTGTCCGCTAAAATGTTGGTTTTCCCAGGGATATGCGTTGCTACCAGAAACCGATGAGAGGAGATCGCCCATTGCCAAAGTCTGAGAGCCTCTCGACACAAGGGGTAGGACTTGGTTCCGCCCTGCTTGTTGATGTACCACACTACGGACATGTTGTCTGTGTGAACTGCAATTGTTCCCAAGGGAAGAAAGTCGTTGAGGGCTTGCAACGTTAAAAGCACTGCTCTCATCTCTAGGACATTTATGTGCAGGTGGTATTCGAGGGGTTGCCACGTCCCATGAACGATCCTGCCGTGATAATGACCCCCACCCGATCAGGGTGGCGTCCGTTGTGACTGTGCCTACCGGGCCGGGGAAACAAAGGGTCTGCCCTGATGAACCTGGGGAGAAGAAATCCACCAGGATAGGTGGTTTTTGCAAGTTTGTGTCACCAGAATTTGATGACGCATGGGAAGTTGTTGGTAGGACCATTGGGTGAACAACATCCATTGAAGGAGACGCATGTAAAAGTGGGCCAAAGGAAGAAGAGTAATGGCAGCTGCCATGAGGCCCAATACTTTTAGGACCAGTCTGGCTTGCACTTTTTTGCTGGCAAGGATGATCCGCACATGGTTTTGGATATCTAGGATTCTCTGGCTTGTGAGGTTTGCTGACATCCGAACAGTGTCTAAATTTGCACCTATAAAAGTAATAGACTGGCAGGGCAATAAGGAGGATTTTTCGTAGTTGATCGAAATTCCTAATTGAGTGCAGAGATTTAGGGTGTAATCCCTGGCTTGGAGAAGTTGATGCCTGGTGGTGGCTGAGAGGAGCCAGTCGTCGAGATACGGAAACACCTGGAATCCTTGACGTCTCAGGTGAGCCGTGACCACCGCCATGCACTTGGTGAACACTCTGGGGGCTGTAGTGAGACCAAAGGGCAGGGCTCTGAATTGAAAATGACTGGACCCCAGCCGAAAGCGGAGAAACCTTCTGGAGCGTCTGTGGATTTTTATGTGATAGTACGCATCCTGAAGATCTACTGAGCACATCCAGTTGTCTTTGCCCAAGAAGGGCAAAATTGATTGAAGTGTGACCATCCAAAATCTTGTCTTTTTCACAGACTTGTTGAGTCTGCTGAGGTCCAATATTGGTCTCCAATCTCCCGTCTTTTTGGGAACGAAAAAGAACCTTGAGTAGATTCCGAGCTCTGAATGGTCTGTTGGAACTGGCTGAATGGCCCTTTTGTGTAGAAGCTTTGATACTTCTAATTTTGCGATTTCCCTTAGACCGGGTGGAACATTTGGAAGGGAATTTTTGTGAGTGAAGGGACTTTCCTCGAAAGGAATCTTGTAACCCTCGGATATGATCGACTGTACCCATTTGTCTTGTGAAAGGGAAAGCCAGGCTTCTGGGTACAGCGATAATCTTCCCCCGACTGCTTCCAAGGATGGACAGTCGGGCAACACCTCAGGGATGCTGGAAGGGCTTGTCAGAGAGAGGCTCTCTGCTTCCCTGGTTTTGCGGACCCCCCTCTGCCCCTATGGCGGCGTCTGCTATTATTATTATTACCCCCTCTGCCCCTAGGGGTAAACTGACCACGTGTGTCCGGTGTGACTCCCTGAGATTTACGGAACCACATCTTTCCGCCCTTCTGTCCTTTAGGGTAAGGCCTAGAAGGGGTGAAAAAACGGACTCCTACGGCAGAAAGAGTCTTGCCGTCTTGCTCACACCTGGTCAACGTATCCTTCATCTGAGGACCAAACAATGTTGATCCATCGAAGGGAGAGTTTGTGAAGGACGCCTTAAAGGGATCTGCAAAATTACAGAGCCGCATCCAGGACTGACGTCTAAGAGCCACTCCTGTCCCTGCAGCTCTACTCACTCCATCTGCTGCATACGAAATCAGCCGCATGGAGGAGTTGGCTATGGAGTTAAGGATTCCTAGCTGAGAAGCAATCTTGTCCTGAGCCCCTGCAGCTGCAGGATCCTGTACTACTTCACCTAATTCTTTAAGAATGTCCCTTTGAAGTCTGGTGAAGTGACATAAATAATTCAGCGAACGCATGGCAAAGGTCGCTGAGGAAAACATCCGCTTACCATACCTGTCCATGGTCCTAGAATCCTTGTTAGGAGGATGGACTGGTACGGAAGGATCTGCAAGTTCCTTCTTGGTGGTGGCCGCCACCACCATGGCATCAACAGGGACACCTTTTGTAAGAAATTGTTTCTTGGAAGGGGCTGTAATAAATTTAGAAGGCCTCCTGGGAACTGGTTCTATGGAATCAGGAGATGCCCACGCCTTCCGAGCTATCACCTCCATGAGGGGGTCAAAAGGCGGAGACACCCAGGAGGTGGAGGGTCGAGATCCGAACGCCTCTAGGTATACCGACTCATCCTCGGAGGGATTAATGGAGGGCTAGTTTCCCCTCTGTTTTAGGAGTTCTAGGATGTCTGAAAAAGAGACATCCTCAGAGGGGGATCTTGGGGACCCCTCCGACTCATCTAAGTCAGTATCTGAAGTAGTAGACTCAGGGGAGTCTAGGTGCTTCCTCTTACAGGTCCTCTTATGCGGAGGATCTCCTGAAGGATCAGGAGAATCCTCGGAAGAGGGGGTTCTTCCCATTGGGGAAACCTGAGGCAGTGGATCTCTCGGTCCGGGAGCAAGAGAGTGGGAAGAGACATCTACAGGCACCGTAGAGGGAGGAGCTAAGGGGATAGACTGCTGACTGAGCCCAGGGGCCAGCACACTCCTCATCACCTCGAAGGCTCCCCTCCCAGGGAGATCCGAGAGACCCCGCTCCGAAGAAACAGGGACTCCCGGGCCCACTGAAAGGGAAGGCTCCGAGGCAGATGTCGGGGCCGAGCTCACCAAGGCCGAAGCCCCGAGGGGAAGAGCGGGGTCGGACAAGGGTCCGATGCCACTCACCCCCTCGGAGCAGACCAGGGAAGCCCGACCACCGGATCCCTCCAAGGAAGGTCTCGAGGAGGAGATAAGAGTAGAAGCTGAAGGAGCAGAAAGGGGAGGTATCTGCCCCGCAGCCATAGCAGTAACTATTCCCATAGACTCCGGCTCCGAGCTCTGGAGGAGAGTCGAAGGAGGAACTTGAAGAGGGTGTGGACTAATAGTCGTCTGTTGAGACGGACTATGAAGCATTTGGGCTAGTGCCTGTGATTTTAACAATCTGCTTACCACTCTCTCTAAATCATGGTCTGAGAGCCTGGAAGACCTAGATGATCGGCTCCGATGGCTCCGCTCCGAAAGAAGAGGAGAGGCCGGAGCCGATAGTATCGGCTCCAAAGAGGAAGACCTGGACCGCTTCCTCGACGGAACCATCGGAGCCGAAGAACCCTCGGTTCCAGACGGAGCCGACAACTTCTCGGCTCCGAGTCTGGTCAAGGATGTATCGGCACAGGCAAGGAAATAATCGTATCGGAGCAGGTCGGCGCCGATACCGAAGCCTTAGTCACATGGTGATCAGAGCCGGTCGGAGCCGACACCAATGTGGCAGGTAAAGTATCGGCACCGATAGCCATCGGTGCCAAAGATTTAGTCAAAATAATATCGGCTCCAGCCGGAGCCGATCTCGACTCCAAAGGAGTCGGAGCCAAGGCCGGAGGCTTAGAAGCAGAAGCCTGGGCCTTGGAGGTCTTAGAGGGCTTGCCCGAAACAGACTTGGCTGGGGAGCCCTCCGGTTTAAGAAGTCCTCTCAAGATTAATTTGTTTCTCCTTTCCTGCAGGACTCTCTGGCTGAAAGAGTGACAGATAGCACAGGAGTCCTGCAGGTGGAGAGGTCCCAGGCAGTAGATACAAGAAGTGTGACCGTCTGTCAGAGACATCTTCTGACAGCACGAGTCACACTTCTTGAAGCCTGAGACCCTCTGTTCCTTGGACATAGTGAGTAGACACACACACCCAACTCACACAGTCCCAGACTCAGAAATTTTAACTTAAAAGGGGAAAATATAAACCCACACACACCCTGACAGGAAGGGATGGGAAGGGAATGAAGGCCCGACTAAATAAAAACAAGTAGGGAAACAGTAAAACTAGACTAGCGACCCTACAACTACCTAAGAATGACAATTATACTAATATATAAGAGAAAAACTAGGAATGGGGTGTCTAACAATTGTAAAACAATTTACTTACCACGAGCTGGCAAAAGGAGTACCTCATCAGCGAAGCAGAAAACGAGATCTGGGTATTTACCGCCTTGCATCATGGGATATGGGGCTGCCTTGAGCTGGTAAAAGTGACTCTCGAGCTTAGCAAGTGCCGAGTCGGAGCCGAGGATCGGCTCCGAACCCATCCAGCAAGAATGAAGGCGAGATTGACAACTTAACATCTAGTGGTTTCCTCTGTGACTGTCGGACTCTGTTGGGGCAGTTTAGGCTACCCACCATGGGTTCCCTTATATCCATGTGCAGCACTGGGTATCCCTTCCTATGCAGTGATGCCCTGCTTGCTATGTAGAGATCCCCTTTTTTCCCCAGTTCATCTACAGAGCTGCATTCCTTGTCTGCCAACCAGATTCTCATGTCCTCAGGCAAAGTGCTAAAGGCTTGCTCCCTCACCAAAAGTTTGCTAGCCCTTGAAAAGTGGTGACCTGACACCCACTCACCACCTATGAAAATAAGTGCTTAATTCAGCAATATAATCAGACACAGTTTCATCTGCCTTGTGTCCATGCACACAAAACCTTTTTTCTGTAACAGGTCTTAAAACATTCCAATAAACATTTTTAACTGTCTCATACTTTAAGCAATCAGTGTCAGACAATTTAAGAACAGCAGTTACATCTTTACCATGGAGTAAGGGGGATCAGGAACCATACCCAGAGCCCTTGGTCAACATTATACATACTCTTCAAATATATGAATAAAACTGTCAAAATTATCACCCTCTGTAAACTGTGGCAGAAATTTACTCTGGGGTTCAGTTATTCTCTTCCCATTACCTCCATGACTCTGGCGAAGAGTCAGCATCTCCCTCTCATTATGACTCTGCTTCTTCATTTCTTCAGCTTCCAAATGCTGCAGTCTTTCTTATTCTATTTCCAAATGTTTGGCCTCTAGTTCAAGTCTCTAACTCCAGATGGATTTTTACATCCTCTGAGGAAAAGTTTGAACTGTCCTGCTTCTGAGAGCTGTACATTTCCAATGTCAGACTGATGTCTTCCTGGTTGCTGGTCTGTGCTGCAGCTGTGATTAAGGCTGGAATAATTTCCACTTTAGTCAGGTTGGCATGCACCAGTTCTTTGCCTTGGCACATCTCAGCCAACAGGTTCCTTGTTAGCTTGCTATAATCCTCTGCTGACATCTTTGCCTACTCTCCCTAACTAAACTAACAAAAAGTAAATAAGTAAAACTATTGTGATATGAACTGTGAATGTCTACCTTGTGGCTGTTTGATAGTATACCTTTGTAGTGACAACTGCTTACAGTCTACAGGAGTTCAGTTAGTATCCACACCACTGCTTACCATTATGTGATGGTCCCACCACTGTCAAAAATATGTGATATCCCCACTATGGGCCAGTAATCAAGGAGTCTGAATCCTCACCACTGACACTGGTGAGGGACGTGCACTTGGAACAGAAATGGATACACTCAATATTTCCAGATGCAGACCTCTCTACATCAAGCACAATTTCCCTATTTCCAGATGCAGACCTCTCAACATCAAGCACAATTTCCCTTATGAGCACACAGGGAACACACTCAGCCAAGGTCTGGATTTCTGTATATCAGTGTCCCTCCATGTCCCCAATAAGACTCCCCACTGGTACAGCTGTAGGGTTAGGTCTTCAGCCGATTGTCCAAGCCAAGTCCTCCAGCACCCTCTTTGAAACCCAGTGCTTTGTGTCACTGCCCCAAGTAGCTGTCACAAACACACTGAAAATTTTGATTCTTCACACACACACACACACACACACACACACACACACACACACACACACACACACACACACACACACACACACACACCTGGGAAAGGCTGACACAGATTTACCTGCTGTGCCCCCTTCTGCCCAGAGCATAAGGTAGTTACCACTGCCACCAGACACTCCACAATCAGCTACTCTAAGGCCCTTAACAAAGGGTGTCCAATTATACTGCATAATATTAATACTAATACAAATGGTTATAGATGACCAAGACAGCTAGGCCTTCAGGAGTGGCCCACACAGTATCACCAAATAAATATACACACTTTCAAATGTTAAATACTTTCTACAAGGACCAAAAAAATGTTTAAATATACTTAATAATAAATAATAAAAGAGCATGAAAATGCTGAATATACATTCACAGAAAACCAAAGAGTTAAAATCACAGGAAATATTGAAAAGAACATTGATGGACAGACTCAGACAAATAAAGAAAAACAATATATAAACTAAGCTTCACTATATTTCTGACTGAATCTAGGAGAATTATTATTCCCTAATAACTTACTTGATAGAGCAAGGCAAGATGAAATACATGAGCAATCTTTCTAGTTAGGCTCCCAAACAAGAATACTCCAACCTCAGAGGTTGCTCCCTGTAAAATATAATATTGCGTAATGACCTCATCTGGTCACCTGACCCTAGGTTCTCACAATATCCCCTTTTGATGTTTGAGACAGGACTTTAGCAGACTGCTACAATACAGACTTAGAGCTTTTATGGCAGTGCCTAGGAGCCAGAAACATTTACAGCACTCCCCCCTTCTTTACAAAAGCTAACAGATAATGGCTGCTCCCAGACCTACCATCTAAGCAAGCTATCTGACTAACCTTTGCTGTCTCAGTGTGCTCTATTAAAACATATAAATTTAATTCAGTTACAATAATACATGTACATTTTCTTTTCATTCCAGCAGGGTGCACTGTTGATACACTTTAACACAAGCAAACCTCACAAATACATTTTTGCACAATCATCTGTACAAATCAATTTGATATATAAATGGCATATAATTATTTACAAAATTCCTGATAGCTGTGCCGGCACAAGTCTTACATCCACTGCTCTACTTCTCCTAGCATGGCTCACAGTACCTCCTGTCGTCACAGTGGGAAAAACAAAAGGTAACAGCTTGAGACAACTATTTTGAACTAGTCTGCTTTGATACAGGTTGTTCCTTCATCCTACCTTTACAAGAAATGAGCAACTGATCAGAAGTTTTTGTTTCATGAGTTGACTGTGGACATCCAATGTATGAATTATACTTTCTCCCTCATTTTGGGTTCACAAATGAACATAGGGAGATGGCTAGTCAAAGAAAACTTTTATTCCTAAAGTAGTATTTTAGAAGGTTTACTTCTCAAGGAAACGTCTCTGTGGAAAATGATATAAGACTTACCCATCATTAGGGCTTGTAACTCAGACATTCTTCTTGCAGAGACCAGAAGAACCATTAAAACTGTTTTCCATGTTAAGAACCTCATGTCAGCCTGATGAGCTGGTTCAAATGGAGGAAGTATTAGCTCCTCTAACACAAGAAAGAGAAAACAGTTTTCTTGGAGGTTTCTTATGCAGTACCCCTTTCACAAACATTTTGGCATGATGATGTATTAAAAGAGGGGGGTAAATAGGCAGACCTGCTGAAATGGCCGACAAATTAACCTCAGTAGAGGAGTAAGACAGGCAATATGAAAGTAACGCATGTAAACGCTGTAAAACTAGAGAAACACTAGCTCTGTTAATTGGTACAGGTTACATTGCTGGCACCATCTAAAACCTTTTCCATGTACTAGTATATGATTTGCTAGTAGCAGGCTTTCATGCTCCTTTAGCCTCAGTAAACAGGTGCCTAAAAGAAGTAAAGACCATATCATTCAGGCAATATCAAACATCTGTGTTCTTGCGTGAGTAGCTCTAGTCTGTGAGAAAGCTTGTGGTAATTGCCCTTAGCCAATTCTAAAAGAAGGAAGAACCACTGTTGCCTAGGTAAAATGGACTCATCACAATGATCCTGGGATTCAAGGTCCCTTACATATTAATTCTGAGGTATCTGAATTTCCTTTGTTCAGGGAGGTTCCTGCTTTCATTCTGGAACTTCCCTGCCATTGTTTATTAAATGTCTGCTCACTATGAGTTTGCTGAGTATGTTTGGTTTGTTTCTTGCCAAAACTGGACAAGTGAGCTGAAAATTTCTTGGAAATTTGGAGAATAAGGGCTGAAAAATCTGAGATTCCCTGTATCAGCTTACCCCTCTCATCTGGGAGGTTCTTCGACCATAGGCAGGCAAAATTCCTCAACATAGTGCATGTGGCAACAGCCCTGGATGTATTATCTACAGAGTCATAAACCCACTTTAAGTACTGATCTGATAAGTAGAAAAAACTAAACCACACAGTGGAGATTTTCCCTTATTGGGAGAAACTGTAGATAAAGTTTTTCTGACTAACTGAGAAATGTTTTAACATATAAGCCTGAAGAAGAAAGATTAGCATTAATAAAATGTTTGTCAACAATTGGATTAGCTAAAGCTATAACTGCTGGGTCAGATCTGAGATTAGTGCACAGAAATTTTGAAAGACTGGGGAACTTTTCACATTCTTTCTGCTTTCTTATATGCAGCAGACTATCAGAGAAACCACAGGCTATGATAAACAACATATCCTCCAATGCTGACAGTACTGGGCAGATGGAAAGAGGTTCTGGGAACTCCCAGTTTTAACAATTCATAATATTTTTATGAGAGAATGAGAAACCGTAGTGTTCTCCTCCTGAAAACACTGGTACATTCTGGAATCGAAAATCTGAGGAGAAAAAGCTGAATCTGTCCATTTACATTCCTATACAGATCCAATTTCTTGAATCTCTTCAGGAAAAGTTGAATCCTTTTTACCAGAAACCATCTGATAATAATGGTCAATAGTCTGCACAAGGCCATGAGCCAGACTTAAACTACTCCTGTCCAGTGACACTGGAGCAGGAGAAGAGAAATGTTTAGTCTTCTATTTCTTTTTGACTATAAAGTTTAGACAAACAGGATTATTAATGGCATCAACAGCTTCCCCATTGATGGACACAGTATTCTGGCTAACCTGGGTACTTCTCCGTCCCTTCTCCCAACACAGAGAAAAGTGGCTTTTGCTTGCCTACTAAGGGAACCCTCAACAGCCACAGAAGATGTGACTAATCCCAGGACCATAGTGGCTGTATGGGCAACACCACAGGTATCCAGGTTAAAAAGATGAGTGGTCTGAGGAACCATCTTTGTTCACAGCAGTGTCACCCGCCTGTGGTTGAGGCAAATTGTTAGTCTGCTTCTTTTTGTGGCTGGAAGGATAACTATCTGTGGGAAAAGTATTTTGTCTATGGTCAAGCCAAAAATAGTGCTTCGTTCCAGGGGGAAACTAAGCAGCACAAGATGGTAAAAACAGTATAAAGTAACTTTTCACAATAAAAACATAGTAAAGAGCACTCTGATACTTCTTTAATTTTGGGGAATGTTAAAAAGTGTTTCTTCACAGGAAAAAGAGCAGTTTTAAAATAATTAGCTTTGAAACTATCAAACATAAAATTATGCTCAAATATTCCTAACTTAAAACATATTTTCCCAAACATTAAAGTAAATTTAAACATGTGTAAGGTGTTGCCCTAACAGGAACTTTACTGTCCAGCAATGGAACAGCACAAGCCGACTGCTGATCCTCAAAAGCCCACAGAGGAGCACTCTCTTTGACAGCATGAAAGATCTGAAGGGCTTGGTGACAAACCAGTCTTTTAGTCAGCTCATCTTGAGCTAATTGTTTGGGTGTGTAGAAGGTCCCCTGAAGCTTTGGAAATTGGCCATCTATTATATCCTATGCAGGCTACTGCAGCAGTGATCAAGAAAATATGCTGTATCTTCTGTCAGAAACAGCATCTTTAAGACAATATTGCTGCAGTTAAGGTTTTCACTTTCCCTAATGTGTGGCCACTTCAGACTTAACAAGAGAAAACTTGTAGAACAACACCCTCTATAAATCACCTAACAAAGGTATGAGGGTCAATGGCTTAAAAAAGGACAGGACCAAGGGAAGTACAAGAAGAGGTTATGATGGGGACATTTAGCTTTCCAAAGGCATACTAGTTTCTGATAACTCAGAAGTTGGCTCAGAAAGGGAATAATTTAAGCAAAAGATACCGGTGGAAACCTGCAAAACAGGGCTACTCATTCTCATCCTGTGCAAGGAGTATGGGGTTAGAGGGACTTAAAATCAGCTAATAGCTACAACAGACCAGTAGGTTCACACTGGCCATGAAGAAGATGAGCCAAAAATGCATCAGGAGAACAAGGGAGTGCAGGAAGTATGGGAAACTACGAAAATGGCAATTTAATTTCAACAGGTAAAAATTTGACATGGAAAAAAAAGGGAAAAGAAAAACAGTCAAATTCATTAGGAAGCTGTTCAAATGCAAACTGTTCAGAATTCAGAAATGAAATCTTGCAAACAGTTCTAAAGACATCTGTTCCGTCTGATGTTTTCAAAAATATATGGGAAAGCTCTAAAATATGAAGATGGAGCAGGAATATCAAAGTTCATTGAAGATAAATGCCATGACAGTTCTCATGTCCCTGCCATGAAAAACTGGCCAGAAGTAGTACACAGGGAAGATGAAATTATGCATAGCACATACTAGAACTGTTTTTTTTTTTTCGGATCACCCCTGAACATAAAGAGGCAGTATATGCTAGCAGGCTGTAGGCAGCCTTTGCTAAGTGGCTAGTACCTCAAATACATTATCAGATTTAAGTCTGCTTTAACCAGTGAAGCTCGAGCTTATATAACAGTCTACAAGCCCAGTCAGCTGATGATTAAATAGTAAGAGAGAAAAATAGTGGATTTTCAACTACAGTAGTTAGAGACAAATTCTTGAGAAAAAGGTAGAAAAAGATTGGATGAGGAAGATTTAGACCCACCCTAGCAAGTGTCCAGCAGAGCAGTAGCTGGCTCATTTGGTGCCTGGTGCTGCCCCCCTTCCTGTCACCTCTCAATGCTAGGTTGTGGAACAACAAAAAAGCTCATTTTCCAATCTGCTGCCCACATGAGAAAAATAAAAGTTGATTATCCAATCCTGTCACTTTTCCTTCCCTCATGAGCAGAATGAGTGCCAGGTCCAGAAGTGCTCATACTCTACGTGAGAGCAAAAAAGGGGGCTGTTCTCTGATCTGGCAATCCAACTAAGGAAGAGCTGGAGGTCTTTAACACCCACATACTGTACATGTGAGCAATTACAAAAGGGACATTCTTAACTTCCAGGTCCTTGTGCCCTCATGCTTTACATGAAAGGGAGAAGAAAAATAGAGAGGGGAACTGTTCTCTGATCTGGTGCTGAGTACCAGGTCATAAAACCCTCACCCTATACTGTAAGGATCAAAAAATTAAATAAAAACAAACAGAACTTGCCAGTCTCACCCCCTAACACCTTGTGCCTGAGGTGGCTGCCCCCTTTGCCCTACCCTATCTATGCTCCTGCTGTGCAATACTATCAAGGTACCAGCATATTATAGTCAGACCGTTCAATCCACCATAACCCCATAGGCACTACGACCCAAATGCTAAGCTTTGCTTTTACTGTGGGTAAAGAAGCCATTGTCATAATTACACAAGCATTCTTTAAAAATACCACAACCTGATGCTAAATCTCCCTTTCACAAAGAGCACTGTTAAAGGAATGGGATTCTCAGGAATACCAATGTACTATCCTGAGACCATTACAGTACAACTTTAGATTCTCTACAAAATCATTTGTCATCTGCAGTCCTATTGAATCATTTATGACACCTGAATTGTACCATCTACTGCACCAATGGAGTTTTACTAGGAATGTTTAATAAATATCTAGCACCACTAACACGAGTGACTTTGATGAAGAAGCAGTCTTTGGTCCCTTGAGATTAAGTTCCTCACACCAAAATGCTTCAATCTGTTTTATGACAATGAAGCTGCTTAAGATGATGAATCTCAAATTGCTGTTCCAAAGCCCTATGAACTCCTCTTGCTAGTAGAACAATACCCTCTGCTTTTGAAGGTGGAGAAGGGAAATGAACCTGTAATATGACCACTGCTTCAGCAAGG